>NC_057817.1:9090909-9393939 GCF_910594005.1 Cervus elaphus | reverse complement strand
TGTCCAAAATCTCACCACCTAGCCACACATAGCCTAATGACATTTTATGTCATTTAGGGAATCAAGGATTCTAGGGGGATGTCCATGAACTCACTTTGATTCCTTTATTGTCCTCTTTCTTTCCCTCGTATATCTCCAATGCATTGATGTTCCAATCTATATAACTTTCATTTAAAAAAAAATTTGACAGCTTAAATACATCTAGAGGCTGATACCCTGTAGCTGGCCTGAATTCAAGTACTGAGAAAAGAACTGAAATCTAGACATTTCCCCATCTTGTCACTAAAATTCCCATGGAACTGATAGGCTTATTTCAGCATCTGTTGAAATAAAACTTAATATAATAGAAAAATGTCAAAAATGAATTTTTAAATAAGTAGTTAATGATGCTGTGGAGCTGGTTATTCCAGCTGAGTAGGTTTGTAATGCAAACATATTTAAAAGTGGCAGAGATATTTTTATATTTTTAGGAAATTTTCCTATCCTAGTTAACAAAAACATTCTCATTTACATTTATCTACAACTCTCAAATCAGGGGGCATTAGAAGACAAGAGGCAGCAGGATTAGAAACTTGTCCTACATTAAGGCCTAACAATGTAGAAATTAAAATTTCTTCTGAATTTCAGGATATTTTCACCACAGTACAAATGTCAATAGAATCCGCCTGCAATGCAGGAGACCTGGGTTCAATCCCTGGGTTGGGAAGATCCCCTGGAGGAGTGCATGGCAACCCACTCCAGTATTCTTGCCTGGAGAATCCCCATGGACAAGAGGAGCCTGGCGGGCTACAGTCCACGGGGTTGCAAAGAGTCAGACACGACTGAGCAACGAAGCACAAGAAGTGAATGGAGTTAAAAACAACCACTTCCTTTCAGAAGACTCTGGCTTAGGCAGCTGGGCAAAACCGACAGCAGACAATTTGATTCCAGCATCTCACGTGGGATCTTTTGCTCATTCCCTCCTCCTCTCATCTTCTCCCAAACTGTCTCTCTAAAAGCCCACGCTTTGGTGAGTGTGCTTGGTCGGCACTAAAGGCTCTCCTCGTCACCCTGGGATTTGTTCTGCCATTCCTGCCACCTGCGTATACCTCTTAAACCTTCTAGTTGATACCTTGAGGAAAATCCCAAATAAGATGGCATCTGGTGAGTTCCAAGTCTACACTGCAACGTGCCTTTACCTGAAGCCTGTTCAGTTTCAACAGAGACTATTTCAGTCTTCTCGGCTCTTTGAAACAATACATTCTCACTAGGACCCCCTCTGAATTTGCATGTTCTTAAAATGTCTGTGCTTAATTTCCAGATGCTGAAACATATAAAAGATACCTTATCACTTCCTATTTCCACCTGAACTAAAACACTTAACGTTGTATAATATGTATGTATATGTATATATGTTTTTTTAAAGAGCATTGACCCAATTAACTAACTAGTGTTCAAAATACCCTTAGTGATTTCAAATGTAGAAAATGAGTTTATCTCAAAGTGTTTTCAGATGTAAAAAATGAGATTTATCTAAAAACTGCTAGCAGATTCATGGAGTGATTTGGCACCTGACTTCCTTTCATTCTCAAATAGTACTTTTGTCATCATAAAAGAAATACTGACTTATTTTCAGTAAATGATCATGCTGCATATGAATAGGCTTCCTTAGCCCTTTACACGGAATGCAATGTGCTGTACACTCAGCCAAACAGACTATTCAGAAATGATTAACGGTGACCAAATCAAATGAGCTTTTACAGTCTTCCAGGATGATATTTGTTCCAGAAAATATTTATTTCTGGCATTTATTTATTTATTCTTTCCTCATATTCTTTTTGAGCACCTAGCAGGCACAATGACTTGCCTAACAAGTCTACTAACTATGAAATAATAATCACTACTATTTACTGAAAGTTTTAAATAATCTGCCTCATTCAATCCCAACTTCAATCAAGCAAGGTACATTTATCAGTCAGGGTTCTTCCAAGAAAAGAACCAATATAGGTGTGCATGTATGTATATAAGCACAGACATATGGAGAGAGGATATATATGAATTAGAGAGAGAGAATGAGAATATATGAGATTTTAAGGAACTGGTAAGTCCAAAATCTTTAGAGCAGGCCATCAGGCTGGAAATCCTGGCAGGGTTTTTATGCTACAGTCTTGAGGGAAAAGTGTTTCTCCTTTTGGAAACCTCATATATTCCTCTTAAGACCTTTGACTGATTGAATGAGGCCCACCCACATCATGGAAAGTAATCTGTTTTACTCAAAGTCTACTTGTTTAAATATTAATCACATCTAAAACATGTGTTCACAGCAGCATCTTGACTAGTATTTGATCAAATAACTAGACACTATACCCCAGGCAAGCTGACATAAAATTAATCATAACAGTGATATTATTACATTTTATACATGAGGTGCTGAGGTTCAGAGAAATATGTACCAGGATTCACTCAGATAATAATTGAGAGACTGGAAAACTGAGTCAGTTTTGGCCTAAAACCAGCATGTTTTTGTCAATATCACAATAAACAGTGCGAGTGGTATGTTATAAAACCAGATATATTGCCCTCGTATTTTAAGCACTTGGAATTACTTTTGGTGGAGAACTGGCAGGTGGATCTTTACCACTGAGCCACCTGGGAAGCCATGGTGAGGGATGCCAGGTTACAATTCATTCATTCATGCGACCAGGGCGTGTTAATTGAGTCTCCTATATAAAGGGTACTGTGCCAGAAGCTGCGGATGGAACAGAGAACCAAACAAGACAATGGCTCTTCCTGCCCTGAGGAAAAATGACAATGGATAAGTATCAGATCTCCCTGTATCAAATGCTGCAAAGAAAAATGAAACCAAGTAGGGATGATGGGGTGACTCTCAGTGGTGGTGATATTTGAGGAGATTCCTGAATGAAGTAAGACAATAAACAATACATGTTGGGACAGAAACAGTATCTTCAGTTAAAGAGAAAAGCAAGTGCAATGGCCATAAGATGAGATGAACACTTGATATGTTTCAGGGATAGCAAGAGACTAATAGGACGGGAGCAGAAAGATTTAAAAGGGCTTATGGAGTAAGAGATTTAACACAGTAAAAAAAGAACAAAATAGTTCTAAAGACTGAGGGAAAACAAGAAGTGTTATGTTCAGGAGCACTCAGCAAGGGAAATAGTCTTTCTTCTACATTTTTAAAGTACTTTAAACGACTTTTTAATTGGGTGGTAATTGCTTTACAATGTTGTGCAGGTTTCAGCCATACAACAACATGAATCAGCTGTAAGTATACAAACATTCCCTCCCTCTTGAACCTCCCTCCCACCATGCACCCCATCCTGTCCCTCTAGGTTGTTACAGAGCACTGGTTTGAGCTCCCTGTGTTATAAGCAACAGTTCTAAGTAGAATGCTTGAAATTAGCAAAGAATAAACAAGAGAAAAGCAGGAACGTCTTGGATAAATGCATTGAATCTGGAAGTAGAACAGATGAAAATGAAGAAACCTGAGTAAGTACATTGGCTTGACTAAGACAGAGAACCCATACTGTAGAGAAATCCTCCTGGTGACCGAAAGTCTAGGGATGACGGACAAGAGGAATCAGTGGGTGTGTACGCAAGCTGGTCTGTGCCTAGGCAGCTGTCAAAGAGTTTGTTGAGAGTTGGTTAAAAGGAAGTTAATGAAAAACAAAAACAGAGGCTACAGTTTTACTTATATTGAAGAAGTGATCATCATTAATATTCAAAATGGGTGGTCGATGCTACAAGAAATATTTGAAGATAATTAAGAAAAGATTGGTGGGAGAAATATCAGCAACCTCAGATATGAAGATGATACCACCCTAATGGCAGAAACAAGAGCGAAAGTGAAGTCACTCAGTTGTGTTCAACTCTGCAAACCTGTGTACTGCAGCCCCGTAGGCTCCTCCATCCATGGGATTTTTCAGGCAAGAATACTGGAGTGGGTTGCCATTTCCTTCTCTGGTGGAGCTTCCTGACCCAGGGATCAAACTCAGGTCTCCGACAATACAGGCAGACTCTACCATCTGAGCCATCAGCGAATCCCAACAGCAGAAAGTGAAGAGGACTAAAGAGCCTCTTGATGAGGGTGAAAAGAGGAGGATGAAAAAGCTGCTTAAAACTCAGCATTCAAAAAACTAACATCATGGCATCTGGTTCCATCACTTCATGGCAAATAGATGGGGAAAAAGTGGAAATAATGACACATTTTATTTTCTTGGTTTCCAAGATAACTGCTGATGGTGACTGCAGCCACAAAATTAAAAAATGCTTGCTCCTTGGAAGGAAAGCTGTGACAAACTTAGCATATTAAAAAGTAGAGACATCACTCTGCCAATAAAGGTGCACATAGTCAAAGCTGAGGTTTTTCCAGTAGTTGGGTACAGATGTGAGAGCACGACCATAAAGAAGGCTGAGTGCCGAAGAATTGATGCTTTCAAATTGTGGTGTTGTAAAAGACTCTTGAGTATCTCTTCGACTGCAAGGAGCACCAAGCCAGTTAATTCTAAAGGAAATCAATCCTAAATATTCTTTGGAAAGACTGATGCTGAAGCTGAAGCTCTGATACTTTGGCCACCTGATGCGCAAAGCCAACTCACTGGAAAAGACCCTGATGCTGGGAAAGATTGAGGGCAGGAGGAAGAGGGGGCAGCAGAGGATGAGATGGTTGGTTGGCGTCACTGACCCAATGAACATGAAATCTGAGCAAACTCTGGGACTTAGTGAAGGACAGGGAAGCTCGGCATGGCGCAGTTCATGTGGCTGCAAAGAGCCGACACAACTTAGCAACTGAACAACAACAAAAGAAAAGTTAACAATTGTGAGTGCTTTCTGCATAGTAGGCCTGTTTATATGCACCATCTCCTCTATTTCTTATGATAACCATTATGACATGTGGTATTATTATTACCTATATCCTTGTTAGAGACAAGGAAGCCGAAAAGAAGAAATATTAACTAACTTGTCTGAAGTTACATAGCTAATAAATTGTTGAGCTGGTACTTTAACCCAAACAATCTGTCTCCAAAGCCCAAGTTTAACTAGTAATGCCTTCCAAGGTATCTATTAATGCAATTTATGATGAGGGCTAGCAACCTTTATGGCCCATAGTAGGTTCAAAGTCATTTTGTTAAATTGAAAGAAAATTCAATTTTATTAAATGGGATACAAAAAAAGAAAAGGTAAAGAAACTTTGATATAAAATACAGCAGTATATCTGGTTTGCAATGATGGTCTGAACCAATAAGAAATATAGCCATGGACACAGACAAAGGGGGGAAGCCTAACTAATAGAACACAGTGATGAATTTGATCTAGAAGATACAAGAGTGAAAATTATGTATAATTTCAATGTTGTAATTTTACAATGATTAGCAGTTATCAATGAGAAGAATACAATTGGTTATCATTTACTATATCAAACACAAAGATTAAATTTCATGTAATCCTCCTAACCCTGTGAGGTTTCTAAAGAATGATTATTTCTGTTTTATAAATAGCATAGGTCAAATATGTGCTCTAAAGCTACAGTGATAGCAAATGGCACAGCCAAGTTCAAATCTAGTCTGTCTAAATCCAAGAGCCGTCCTCTTCTCACTCTTCATGCTACTTCCACGGTTTGACAGGCCGGTTCTCAGCATTTAGAGGGTTCTCCAACTAGTGTTATAAGATTGCCCAAATATTTAAGCCAGAAAAGCACTGAGATTCAGGGCTGCAAATGCATATTCAGGAATTATTAACAAATCATGTAAGTCAAAATGCTTAACAAACAGAAAAAAATGAAGTTCAAAAAAGAAAGGCAGAGTTGTAGTCCAAAATGATGCCAGGGAGTAGATGGTCTGGAGGAATTAGGGAGAAAGGTGGACACTAGCTGCTGATGGGGAAAGACGAAGACTAAGAAGCTGCTACTCTTTGACATACAGATTTTTCAGAGCAACAAAATCCAAAATCTTAGCAGTGGAATGACACCTCCACCGCAGTTTCAGCTATGCCCCCTGCATAAGCGAACACCATCTGCCACGGAGGCGGAACAGTGGTGAATCGGAATAGCAGTCCAGACTCATTTTTGAAAACTTGGCAATGACTTTACATGGCAATATGACTGAAGTTTGCAAGGATGTAAGTGCTTCCTTGTACTAGCCAACTTATTGTACATTCTCAAACAGAAAACAAACAAACAGAAATTCCGCCTAAATCACTAACGATTTTCTGTTGCTTTATCCCAAGCAACAGACCTTCAAAATAATAGCCTAGGCTCCAAACAACATATCCTTAATACTGATTTGGCATGACTCCATCACACATTAATCAACAGGCTGCATGGGTGTAGGGATGACGGGGCATTTGGAGGGGAAGGCCTGACTCAGAATGTTGGTAGCCACAATCTGTTACACAGTACATCCATATCTTTTAAATGGGATAATTTATTCTTTAGCATTTAATTCTAGCCTTGGACTATTCCACATCAGAATAAACCAAAATAAGTCAGGCACTGAAAATGTGAGTGGAATTTCATGAAAACTGTTTGATCTCACTTCTCAAACCCCAAAGGAGCCTAAGTCATCCATTCACAACGGCCACACAGTTGTAAAAAGAGTGAATACTTATTTTCCTGCTTTTTCCACTTTTTAGCAGGACAGCCAGGAAGTATATGGGAGACCAAAATGTAGGCTTGTGTAAGGCACACACCCCAGGCAGCCAACATGGGCTGGCTTAAACCCCTGAAGTTCCATTTGAACAGATGGAAAATTCTACTCACCTTAGGAAACTACTCATCCATCCCTGGGGCTTAATTGTCCCAGGTGTTGTGGCCATCTGCCAGACTTATTTACAACAAATGCTTGCTAAAAAAATGGGAGACTGAAATCTCACAGCTTCTTTAGAACACGGTCAAAGAGCATACGAAATCGGAAATTAAAGCTCAAATCTTATATCTACCACTTCAACCATGGCAGTTTCTGCAGTGAAAGAGACAAGAGAGACTGATTAGGCAGGGTGAGCTGTTGACACAAACCGAAAGTGAGAGAACGTTTCAAGGGTAGAGGGTGAAGAATGCAGGGATACACTGGAATTTGAAGGCTTCGGAAGCAATGACATTTTAAGAGAGAACTATTTATTCAATATTTTTGGTGAGAACAAGTGGACATTTAGGTTTACATAAGCAAAGATTCCAGAGAAGCAAGCAAAAGGAAGAGGAGGGGATGGATAGTTAATTAAAAACAAAACAAAGCAAACAAAAAAAAAAACCCCACATTTTTATACTAGCTTAAATCCTTATAATATGCAAGTATTCAGTAGAACATTCTTGAAGCTTCTCGTATGAGCAATTTGTGTTATGGTGCCCTGCCCACAGAAGTAGAGTAAATGCCTGTAACACAACTAATTAACCAAAGATGTAATTTCAGCAAAGAAAGCAATTTTTGGTTGTTCATGAGTAAACAACTTCATAATCCATTTTCAATCTTCTTTTAACAGAGTTAAGAAAATTAATACAAGCCCAACTATTTCTGTTTTCTTTAAAAAGATAAGTTTAGTGGCTTTGAAAATAAAAGAGAGATTGAAATTAAAATTAAGGAAAATTAGAAGTAAGTGCGGGGAGCCGGCCTGACTGCTCAGGCCCCTTCTCGGCCCTGAGAGAGATCAAGAGGTCCCTCTCTGTCCCGCCACCCCTGATTTGTTAAAGTGCAAATTGGCCTTTCTCACCTCCCTCAAGGAAATCGCTGCAGCCACCATTTGCCCATTTTCCTGACTCTGATAAGATTATCGGGCTCCTGTGAATGGCTTATGTCTAGGTAGTCTTTACCTGATTGTAAGACGCTGGTGCCATGCTCTGCTGGAGTTAAGATAAAACTCCTGAGCTAAAACTAGTGTCTGCAGTTCTGCACGTATGCAAGTCTTTGATCTAAAATTTGGTGAATCCTGTTAGTATACATATGTATGTTACCCCTCAATAAAGTCGTCGGAATCAGTCACAAGCTGACTCCGTCCCTCTCAACCCCATCTTTCCTAGTCTTTTATTTCTCAGGTGCTCTGGTGATTGCGTCCTCGACCTGTTCGTTTTGCCGGCAGGCCTGGCAAGTAAGTACAATTAAAATGTAAAGAGTGAAACCCACAAAGTACTCTAATTCCATTAAGGAATTAGGTGGCTAACTGTAAAGACAAAAGTTGAAGAACTTCACTAGCAAATATTTCTAAAAGAGAGCTGTGTTTCCATTTTTCCTTTACTTCAAGTATTTTCCTCAAGCAGTTCCCTCTTTTTCTCCCTCTGAAACCGAAGACCTGGTCATATTCCAGTATCAATGCCACTTGGTCATTTCTAGTCTTTCTATTTCTTACTCTGCATCAACATTTAAAATATTCTCAGCTTTCTACTTGAAGATACTTAAAACATAAGTAATACCTGTCCTCACCTCCATCTTAGCACAATTTCCATTTAAAATGTGATTTTTTTTTTCATGTGAGTGGAATTTGTGCTGTCACCTCCATCTTGCTACAGCCTTCATGGTATGAAAAGCTCTAACCCAATGTAGTACTACTCCTGTAATAGCGCCTAACTTTCTCCAGTGGTGTGTACATCAGCAGCCCCTCTGTCCTGTTCATCTGGCACATACGTTCTCAGCTCAGCAACTTCTACTGATCTTCAAGTTAACAATAATTCAATTTGGTTGTTGCCCAGTTTACTACAGGTCTTACCTGCCTCAGCTATAGCAAACAGACCTTATAAGGTAGCTTTCTGCTTTTTCACTGCAATAATTTTAGAGCATCCTCTAAGAGCTCCCTCTCCCTGATAAACTCAAAGTAGCAGCTATAAGTAGCATAGCTCTCTCGGGAAAATAACTGTTGCTTATGTGGGTTGCCTAGGAAAGCAGCCTGTGTGGAACTATAATGCATGACCCAAACTGCCCACGTTTCTCTCTCTCTCTTTTTTTGTACTTTTCCCTTAGATTCATATGAATTCTTATATGCCCTAAAGATTTTAAAAATAAAAATCATAAAATGACAAATACTCCCCTAGACTATATGGAGGATATAAGTTTCCATGAGATATGGTCCATACCCTTAAAGGAGCTTAAAATCAGTTGTGAAGGCAGATATGCACATAATTAATAGGAGTAAAGGAAAGGAATATTCATTAGAAAGACTGATGCTGAAGTTGAAACTCCAATACTTTGGCCAACTGATGCGAAGAACTGACTCATCTGAAAAGACCCTGATGCTGGGAAAGACTGAAGGTGGGAAAAGAAGGGGATGACAGAGGATGAGACGGGTGGATGGCATCGCTGACTCAATGGACCTAAGTTTGAGTAAGTTCCAGGAGTTGGTGATGGACAGAGAAGCCTGGCGTGGGGCAGTCCATGAGGCTTCAGAGTCAGATATGACTGGGTGACTGAACTGAACTGAATAGGAGTGAATAAAGGTCGTAAAGGAGAAATTATGGAAGGTTAAATTAATCGCAGTTGGCCTATTGAAAGATTATAGGGGGAAGAATATTTTTAACGTAATACATAAAACCTTGTTGTCTCAAACATTAGAAATCTTTACTGTGAAGGAAGCAGAGTAGATGGAGGGGATGCTCTTACAGTTTATCCCAATAGCAGAAGAAACCCTAAAAAGCCAATATGCATTTGGGGGTCACAGTACACCTATCATCCTGTGAGCAAATTTCAAACTTGAATCCGCAGAGAATTTAGAATCCAAACAGGAGAAGCAGAAAAATATGTGCAGTATGACCTTTAAAAAGGGGCGGTATTATTTAGTACTATTTAAACAACATACTGGAAGTTAACACACCCAGATAGTTAACAAGGCACTTCAAAGTAGCAAACTTACAAGTCTGAAGACTGATTTCAATTCAAATAATTCTGTTTGAATTCAGTCATCATAGCTATGTTTCAAAGTTATCCTTACCTTCTAAAGCACATTATTTTAAACTATTACAAGGCCCATTTCATCCCCTCTGTGCGTCCCTGTCTGCACCAGCTTTGTCTACCTACAGGTGATAATAATGGAATCTGTTCTTAGTTTGTGAATATCGAGGATCCAAACTAATAGCGTAAGAGCTCCATCGCATTCCCCTCTAAGGACCAGAACAATGTTCTTGCCAACACTTTCACTGCTTCCAGCTCCTCTAGCATCACGGCAGGTAGACCTCCAGAGGGGTTCCAGTTCTGCAGATGGAATTTGAGACAGTCTGCCATACAGAAGTCCTGTTCTTGCATGCCCCACTGACTTACATTAGACTGCTTGAAAACTGACAATGACTCTGATCTGTCTGAGTTAGGTTTGACTTATCTGGCTTTCATACTTTGGAGTTTAGTTGGGTTTTTTTTTTTTTTTTTGCGTATAGCCAATTAACAACGTTGTGATAGTTTCAGGTGGATGGCAAAGGGATTCAGTCATACACATACATGTATCCGTTCTCCCCCAGACTCCTTCTATCTAGGTTATCACACAATATTGAGCAGCATTCCCTGTGCTATACAGTAGGTCCTTGATGGTTATCCATTTTTAAATACAGTAGAGTGTACTTGTCAATGTCAAACTCCCTAACTATCTCTTCCCCCCATCCTTCCCAGCTCTGGCAACCATAAACTCATTGTCTAAGTGTGTGAGTCTGTTTCTGTTATAGCAAGGAGTTGCAGGGCCGGGACACAAGGATCTTTTGTATTATACATTTAGACCATATTAGATATGGTACTTCAGGAGTATGACAGATTTGGTTAAATCAATAAAAAGTATTTGGACATATTTTACAAATAACATATGTGACATTTTGGTAATACCGTTTAGGGTCCCAAATATATTGCTATAAAATAAAACCTGCAATCCATGCGTGGGTCTGATTCTGAAGGCATTCTCAAAAAGGAATTCACCAAATGTCTGTAATTCCCAAAATGATTACTTTAAAGATCATTTTCAATTTAGAAATATATTTTCTTCTCTTCCCAAAGCATATAATTTTATTGGCATATATACCCCAAAGTAAATAAGTATGCTAAACTACATTGACAATACCATCTTAGATTTATATCCATTATCATCACTTTTTTTTTTAAAATGTTTATGGATCATAGGGTGTTCCAAGCCATATTTAAAGCATTTTTTCCTAAATTCATTTAGGAAGTTCATCCTTAATAGTATAAGGATACCAGAGATACAAAACTAACTTTATTCTCTTCTGAAGCTCAAGGAGATTTGCAGAACTAATGCAAGTATTAATTAATATACATACTAATAATTTATTTCTCTAACTTTAACCTCAATAGCTAAGTTTTATTTTAAGAAACTATCAAGAAAATGCAAAGTATTATAGAAACTTCATTTTCCCTTCAAAAAGCAAGGTAAAGCTTCTAAATTCTTCCCCAAATTATG
The DNA here is from genome assembly GCF_910594005.1 of Cervus elaphus. Lineage (NCBI taxonomy): Eukaryota > Metazoa > Chordata > Mammalia > Artiodactyla > Cervidae > Cervus > Cervus elaphus. The sequence goes on along the minus strand of NC_057817.1, from coordinate 9,382,569 downwards.
CCTGCCCTAATTATGTCCTACCTTTTACAGTAGGAGGACAGTTTGGTCTTCCTACCTATTAATTATTAGACTTATTTGTAGAGACTGTTAGTGAGAATGCAATCAGGACATCTTTGAGTAAAAGTGGAATGATTGCATATGATGGTTTTACAACTGAGAAACTTAAAATGTGAGACAAATGTACCATGAAAAAGCAATCTAAAGTCTTTCTACATTTTAATCAATACTCTGACTAGTATGTGTAACCTGTAAAAACTCAACAGTTCTCTTTAGCTTGGAAAGATTCAACTGTTAAAAAACCTTCTTCAAGAAATTCACTCTGGCTGTACAGACTGAGGCAGACTTCTTGGGAAATATGGCTTCAAAGAGCATAAATACAGCCACCACCAACTCTGAGTGTGATCTATTTCACACAGGCAAATGATTTAGTTAGTCCTCTGGCAGGTGTTTGGAAAGAAAATTAAATTTACAACATTAGCAACCAGATAACTTCTTACTCATGTATGCCCACAATAACTGAAGTCCTGTAAATAATTCAGGCTCTATCTGCCATGATGGCAGCCAGGACCCAAATTAGTAATATTCCAGGAAGCTAAGAGGGGTTGATGCTCCCTGACAGCAATGTGGGAACAAAGCCCTTTGCTGGCATCAAAAGATGACTTAATTCTCATCCAATGGGCATACCTGATAGATATCAAGGCAAAGATTATTGCTCTTCAGAGATTTTTGTTAACAACTCACTGCTTGGAGTCTCGTTTCATGTTTTGTTAGCCCTTTGATATGGACTTCATTAGTCTCTGAATCAGTTTCTCCAGCTGCAGGCACAGAACATTTGGTGATGAGTTTGTTTTGAACATGGCCCCAACCCTCCTTCAGGTTCAATCCAACAGTGAAGAATAAAACTTAACAAGAAATAACAGTGTTTTAGGACTCTCATAAAAAAGAAAAGTATACACAGCATGTACATGGGGTGCTTAAAACAATTGAGGGTACCAGTGGGTCATCACTGATTCTCCCTTTAGCTTATTATCCCCCAATCTAGCACCAAGTCATAAAATTCACAGCTTCTTCTAAATTTAAATCCCTTTATTTCCCTCTCATCCCACTGTCCTCATCTTAATCCTGGCCACTACTATCATTTTTAACTTAGATTACAACAAGCAACTCCTTAACAGATATGCATTCTTACCCTCTTTGTCTTCTTTATGTTCTTCAATGTAATAGAAGCTTGGGAAATGATTATTATCATTTAGACATACAGAAATAAACTATTTGATTGTGACTGAAGAACCACCCTGAGACATTTCTGTCATCTGACTGAAGAACAGTTGCGTGTACCCCAAATGGCCAGCTGTTGACAGAAAGCTTGGGAAAGCAACTGTCATGCATGTTCACAAATCACAGTACAACCTTCTCGGCTGCACAAGCAAAAAGGAAAAAACACTCAGCTGGCAGGAAGACAACTTCACACACCCACAGTGTTGTCACCTCTCTGAGTTTAATTAGAAACTTAAATCCAGAATAGTATGAAACAAATTAGACTTTCCCATCTAACGATGTCACAGTTGTCTTGTGTTTTAATAACAGCAGCATAGAGGTTCATTGTGAGATGGATCCAGATAGAGGGAACATCTACAGCTTGCTATAAAGAGCAATGCATGGAAGGAGCAGCTTCTCCGGTCTGTGCTCAAAATGCTTCCATTAAAGCCAAGGTCACTCTTGAATGTTGCTGGTGGTACCCAGAAACTCAAAAGTCAGGTAGGCAGTAGGCCGCCTTAAGGAGGATCACCACTTTGCATGTGGGACTTACCCTTGACTGTTTAATGCACACCACGAGAGAATTCACCATGCCGAACCTGATGTTGAAAGATGAAGCGGTGTCTCAAGGAAGCAGCTCTGATATTAAGAATATTAATGATCAGAAATACTAAGCACTACTACAAGCAAAGCGAGTGGAGGTGATGGAATTCCAACTGAGCTATTTCAATTCCTAAAAGATGATACTGTGAAAGTGCTGCACTCATTATCTCAGCAAATTTGGAAAACCCAGCAGTGGCCACAGGACTGGAAAAGGTCAGTTTTCATTCCAGTCCTAAAGAAGGGCAATGCCAAAGCATGCCCAAACTACCAAACAACTGTGCTCATTTCAGATGCTGGTAAGGTAATGCTCAAAAATCCTTCAAGTTAGGCTTCAACAATATGTGAACTGAGAACTTACAGATGTACAAGCTGGGTTTAGAAAAGACAGAGGAACTAGATATCAAATTGCCAACACTTGCTGAATGATAGAGAAAGCAAGGGAGTTCCAGAGAAACATCTATTTCTCCTTTATTGACTATGCTAAAGTTACTGACCGTGTGGATCACAACAAACTGGAAAATTCTTAAAGAGATGGGAGTGCCAGATCACCTAACCTGTCTCCTGAAAAATTTGTATGTGGGTCAAGGAATAACAGTGAGAACCAGCCATGGAACAACAGACTGGTTCAAGATTGGGAAAGGAGTACAACAAAACTGCATATTGTCACTCTATTTATTTATCTTCTGTGCAGAGTACATCACGCAAAATGCTGGACTGGATGAATGACAAGCTAGAATCAAGATTGCCAGGAGAAATATCAACAACCTCAGATATACAGATGATACCACCCTAATGTAGAAAGTGAAGAGGAGTTAAAAAGGTTCTTGATGGGGGTGAAAGAGGAGAGTGAAAAAGCTGGCTTGAAATTCAGCATTCAAAATACTATGATTATGGCATCCAGTCCCATTGCTTCGTGCAATTAGAAGGGGGAAAAAGTAGAAGCAGTGACAGATTTTATTTTCTTGGATTCCAAAATCACTATGGACAGTGACTACAGCCATGAAATTAAAAGACATTTGCTCCTTAGAAGGAAAGCTATGACAAACCTAGAATCATATTAAAAAGCAGAGATGCCACTTTGCCAACAGAGATGCATATAGTCAGAGCTATGGTTTTTCCAATATCCATGTAGGAGTTGCACCAAAAAGAAGGTTGAGCACCAAAGAATTGATGCTTCCAACTGTGGTGCTGGAGAAGACTCTTGTGAGTCCTTTGGACTATAAGGAGATTGTATCAGTCATCCTAAAGGAAATCAACCCTGAATATTCATTGGAAGAGCTGATGCTGAAGTTGAAGCTCCAATACTCTGGCCACATGATGTGAAGAGCCAACTCACTGGAAAAGACCCTGCTGCTGGGGAAGACTGAAGGCAAAAGGAAACGGGGATGGCAGAGGATGAGATGGTTAGGTAGGATCACCAACTCAATGGGCATGAATCTGAGCAAACTTTGGGAGATAGTGGAGGGTAGAGGAGCCTGGCGTGCTACAGTCCATGGGTTCACAAAGAGTCAGAGATGACTTAGGGACTGAACAACAACAATAACAAAAGCTGTCCTGTTTTCTTTCCCACCTCAACCATAAAATCACTTATCAATTCTCCACATATTTGGCTGTTTGAATGTCCATGCCCTTTCCTTTCCATTCATATGGCCTTTCTTGTGTTTTAAACTTTCTTTCTTCCTCCGCTGAATGATTGTGATGCCTTCCTTGGGTCTGGGCCTCCGAATAATCCTTGTCGTGTCTCCAAACAATCATCTACTGTGCTGAACAACCTTCGCAAAATATTGATCTGGTATGTCACGCTTTTGTGGGGTTCCCACTTCATAAACAAAATCCTGATTATTTTTCAGTCTGTCAACCTCTTTAAAAGCTAACATCTGCCTGCCTCCTCGCTCATTACCTACCACTTCTTCTTTATTTCAACCTCTCTGCAGTACCTTCATTCCCCACATGTATTCTATCTCTTCCTACCTCTGTACACACATACACTCAGCCCTCGATGTATGGAGGCAATCTGCTCGAACTTTTTCAAATTAGCACTGGTTGTTTTTCAAAATTCAGCTTAAACATCAACTCCAGGAAATTTCCTTTTCATCTCAATTCCAAATATTATTGTGTATCATCCCTTCTGGGTCTTTTATATGTATAAAGAGTTCTATAATAACAGTGGAAATGTATCTGTCTCCAGTGTTAAACTATTTCCTGAGATCCAGTTTAATCAATTTGATTATGAGTCTTGCAAAAGAATAAAGTAGGATGCTCTTCAAAGGAGGATGTCATCTGAAGTCAGAACACCTATTTTCAAGTCCATGTTCTTCCCCTTAATAGTTGTGACCTCAATCACCATTTAATCTTTTATGTTTCATTTCCTCACCTGTTATAAAGTAAATGATCATGATAAGAAATCAGTTGAAGGAAAAAAGTGAAATGAGACTTAATAAATGAAAGTATTTTTTATCTATAAAATATGAAAACATATTACTATCCTATGACCTTGAGAGCTCCTTGGAAGCAGAGACCATGTTTTGACATCTCTGTATGATTCTTCTCCCTTCACAGTCAGGCTTAGCTTAGTACTGATCTGATAAAAAATTCGGGTTTCATAAAAATATATTGCTTTTTAACTAGTAGTGAGAAAAGTAAGCTTTTTACTTTAAAATTTGTAAAGACTTTTTCTTGCAAAATTTCACCCAAAAGGGAAAAAGCACTGTAAGAAGCATGAATACGTAAAACTTGAACTTAGCACATTAATTAGACTCCTGGAGAGTAAAAAGAATAAAAGAGACGGAAATAATAAAATTCAATAACATCTACTACAATGTGTTCTTGACTTTTTTGGAGAGAGTATAATTCAAGGAATAGCAATTTAAATTTGAGAACCTTCTTCTCAGAGCTTTCCCTGGACAGTTGAGAAGCATACATTTTGTTTTGTAATTTTGTCTAAAACTTTGCAGCTATTTCCAACACCTGGAAACCCTTCCTCTCACGTAGAGGTTACTGGAGTCTTGCTTCCAGATGTCTTCCTAGAGTTGGCATTCCTAGAGATTTGTCATTATCTCTGACTGCCCCTCTTACCTCCTCAGTTATGATTCTGTTTCTATGATATTTTTGGCAAGTTATGATACAGAAACTACTATAACCATCAACTCAAGCAAAAACATCTGTTAGAAACACAGTACATGATAGACTTTAGGGGAAATCCAATATAGGTAAGATACTGTCCTTATTTGGGGGTATAGTTCAACACTGTTTTAGATTGTTTTAGACAAATTATGATATATGGACTGATAAATACCTTACAGGACACACAGCAAAGTGTTGTGAGAATTGCACAGAAAGGGAAGTTCACAATACTGGGGAGTTTAAGGAAGGCACCATAGAGGAATTAAATTTTCTTAACTGAAGTATAATTGACTTGCAATATTACAATTACCTTAAGATATACAACACAGTGATCTAATATTTTATAGCTTATACTCCATTTTAAGTTGCTACAAAATAATGGCTATATTTTCCTCTGCTGTGTAAATATATCCTTGTTGTTTATTCATTTTACACATACTAGTTGGTATCTCTTAATTTCCTACCCCTATCATGTCCCTTCCCCCCTTCCCTCTCCCCACTGGTAACCACTAGTTTGTTCTCTACATCTATATGTCTGTTTCTGCTTTGTTATAATTATTTGTTCAATTTTTTGGATTCCACGTATAAGTTTAAATGATAACATACAGTATTTGGATTTCTCTACCTGACTTATGTCACTAAGCAAGAATACCACCTAGGTCCACCTACATTGCTCCAAATGGCAGAATTTCATCTTTTATGGTTGAGCAATATTCCACTGTATGTATATACAACTTCGTATTTACCCATTTAACTGCTGATGGACGCTTAAGTTGCTTCTATATCTTGTCTACTGCAAATAAAGCTACCATAAATATCAGGGCACGTGTTTCATTTGAATTTGTGTTGTTTCCTTGGGATATATATTTAGGAGTGGAAATGTTCAGTCATATGGAAGTCCCAGTTTTAGTTTTTTCAGAAACCTCCATACTATTTTCCACAGTGGCTACATTTTCTACCAACAGCTTGGAAATAAACCACCAGGACTTCCCCGGTGGCTCAGAGAGTAAAGCATCTGCTTCAAATGTGGGAGACCTGGGTTCAATCCCTGGGTTGGGAAGATACCCTGGAAAAGGAAATGGAAACCCACTCCAATACTCTTGCTGGGAAAATTCATGGACAGAGGACCCTGATAGACTACAGTGCATGGGGTGGCAAAGAGTTGGACACAACTGAGCAACTTCACTTTCACTTTTTTCCAACAGTTTAAGAGGGTTCCCTTTTCTCTACATCCTCACCAAAACCTGTCATTTGTAGAATTTTTGATCAAACCCATTTTGACAGGAATGTGAAGTCAAGCGGGCCTTAAGAAGCATCACTTTGTACAAAGCTAGTGCAGGTGATGGAATTCCAGTTGGGCTATTTCACAACCTAAAAGATGATACTATGAAAGTGCTCCGCTCAACATGACAGTAAATTTGGAACACACAACTATGGCCACAGGACTGGAAAAGGTCAGGTTTCATTCCAATCGCAAAGAAATGCAATGCCAAAGAATGCTCAAACGAACGCACGACTGCACTCATCTCACACGCCAGCAAAGTAATGCACAAAATTCTCCAAGCCAGGTTTCAACAGTACATGAACCATGAACTTCGAGATGTTCAAAATGGTTATCGAAAAGGCAGAAGAACCAGAGATCAAATCCCAACATCTGCTGGAACACTGAAAAAGTGAGAGAGTTCCAGAAAAACATCTATTTCTGCTTTATTGACTCTGTGGATCACAACCAACTGTGGAAAATTCTTAAAGAGATGGGAATGCCAAACCACCTGTCCTGCCTCCTGAGAAACCTGTATGCAGGCCAAGAAGAAACAGCTAGAACTGGGCATGTAACAACAGACTGGTTCCAAATAGGGAAAGGAGTAGTACATCAAGGCTGTATATTGTCACCCTGATTGTTTAACTTATATGCAGAGTATATCATGAGAAACACTGGTCTGGATGAAGCACAAGCTGGAATCAAGATTGCCGGGAGAAATATCAATAATCTCTGATATGCAGATGACACCACACTTATGGCAGAACAAAGAAGAATTAAAGAATCTCTTGATGAAAGTCAAAGAGGAGAGTGAAAAAGTTGGCTTGAAACTCAACATTCAGCAAACTAAGAACATGGTATCTGGTCCTGTAATTCATGGAAAATAGATGGGGAAACAGTGGAAATAGTGGCAGACTTTATTTTTTTGGACTCCAAAATCACTGCAGATGGTGATTGCAGCCATGAAATTAAAAGAAACTTATTCATCAGATGAAAAGTTATGACCAAATTAGACAGCATATTAAAAAGCAGAGATAGTCCTTTCCCAACAAAGTTCCATCTAGTCAGCTCAGTTCAGTTCATTTCAGTCTCTCAGTTGTGTCTAACTCTTTGGTACTCCATGGACTGCACTATGCCAGGCCTCCCTGTCCATCACCAACACCCAGAGCTTACTCAAACTCATATCCATTAAGTTGGTGATGCCATCCAACCATCTGATCCTCTGTTGTCCCCTTCTTCTCCTACCTTCAATCTTTCCCAGCATCAGGGTCTTTTTAAATGAATAAGTTCTTTGCATCAGGTGGCCAAAGTATTGGAGTTTCAACTTCAGCATCAGTCCTTGCAATGGATATTCAGCACTGATTTCCTTTAGGATGGACTGGTTAGATCTCCTTGCAATCCAAGGGATTCTCAACAGTCTTCTCCAACACCACAGTTCAAAGGCATCAATTCTTTGGCGCTTAGCTTTCTTTATAGTCCAACACTCACATATATACATGACTACTGGAAAAACCAAAGCTTTGAATAGAAGGATATTTGTTGCAAAGTAATGTCTCTGCTTTTTAATATGCTGTCAAGGCTGGTCATAACTTTTCTTCCAAGGAGTAAGCATCTTTTAATTTCAGGGCTGCAGTCACCAACTGAAGTGATTTTGGAGCCCCCCAAAAGAGTGTCTCTCGTTGTTTCCATTGCTTCCCATCTATTTGCCATGAATTATGGGGCCAGATGCCATGATCTTCGTTTTCTAAATGTTGACTTTTAAGCCAATTTTTTCATCTCCTATTTCACTTTCATCAAGAGGCTCTTTAGTTCTTCACTTTCTGCCATAAGGGTGGTGTCATATGCATATCTGATGTTATCAATATTTCTCCCAGAAATCTTGATTCCACCTTGTGCTTCATCAGACCAGTGTTTCTCATGATGTACTCCGCATAGAAGATAAATAAGCAGGGTGACAGTATACAGCCTTGACATACTCCTTTCCCAATTTGGAACCAGTCTGTTGTTCCACGTCCATTTCTAACTGTTGCTTCCTGACCTGCATACAGGTTTCGCAGGAGGCAGGTCAGGTGGTCTGGTATCCCCATCCCTTGAAGAATTTTCCACAGTTTGTTGTGATCCACACAGTCAAAGGCTTTGGCACAGTCAATAAAGCAAAAGTAGATGTTTTTCTGGAACTCTGTTGCTTTTTTGATGATCCAACGATGTTGGCCACTTGATCTCTGCTTCCCCTGCCTTTTCTAAATCCAGCTTGAACATCTGGAAGTACATGGTTCACGTATTGCTGAAGCCTGGCTTGGAGAATTTTGAGCATTACTTTACTAGCGTGTGAGGTGAGTGCAATTGTGTGGTAGTTTGAGCATTCTTTGGGATTGCCTTTCTTAGGGATTGGAATGAAAACTGATCTTTTCCAGACCTGTGGCCACTGCTGAGTTTTCCAAATTTGCTGGCATATTGAGTGCAACACTTTCACAGCATCATCTTTCAGGATTTGAAATAGCTCAACTGGAATTCCATCACCTCCACTAGCTTTGTTCAGTCATGCTTCCTAAGGCCCACTTGTCTTTGCATTCCAGGGTGTCTGGCTCTGGATGAGTGATCACATCATCGTGATTATCTGAGTTGTGAAGATCTGTTTTTGTATAGTTCTTCTGTGTATTCTTGCCATCTCTTCCTAATATCCTCTGCTTCTGTTAGGTGCATACCATTTCTGTCCTTTATTGAGTCCATCTTTGCATGAAATGTTCCCTTGATATCTCTAAATTCCTTGGAGAGAAGCCTAGTCTTTCCCATTCTATTGTTTTCCTCTATTTCTTTGCACTGATCAGTGAGAAAGGCTTTCTTATCTCTCCTTGCTGTCCTTTGGAACTCTGCATTCAAATGGGTATATCTTTCCTTTACGCATCTGCCTTCCTCTTCTCTTCTTTTCACAGCTATTTGTAAAGCCTCTTCATCCAGCCATTTTGCCGTTTTTGCATTTCTTTTTCTTGGGGATGGTCTTGATCACTGCCTCCTGTACAATGTCACAAACCTCCATCCATAATTCTTCAGGCACTCTGTCATCAGATCTAATCCATTAAATCTATTTCTCACTTCCACTGTATAATTGTAAGGGATTTGATTTATTTAGGTCACACCTGAATTGTCTAGTGGTTTTCCCTACTTTCTCAATTTAAGTCTGAACTTGGCAATAAGGAGATCATGATCTGAGCCACAGTCAACTCCTAGTCTTGTTTTTGCTGACTGTATAGAACTTCTCCATCTTTGGCTGCAAAGATTATAATCAATCTGATTTCAGTATTGACCATCTGCTGATGTCGATGTGTAGATTATTCTCTTGTGTTGTTGGAAGAGGGTGTTTGCTATGATCGGTGCGTTCTCTTGGCAAAACTCAATTAGCCTTTGCCCTGCTTCATTCTGTACTCCAAGGCCAAATTTGCCTCTTGCTCTAGGTGTTTCTTGACTTCCTACTTTTGCATTCTAGGCCCCTATAATGAAAAGGGCATCTTTCTTGGGTGTTAGTTCCAGAAGGTCTTGTAGGTCTTCACAGAACCATTCAATGTCAGCTTCCTAGGCATTACTGGTTGGAGCATAGACTTGGATTACCACGATATTGAATGGTTTGCCTTGGAATGAATAGAGATCATTTTAGTTTATTATTTTTTTTTTTTGAGATTGCATTTTGGACTCACTTGTTGACTATGGTGGCTACTCCATCTCTTCTAAGGGATTCTTTCCCAAAGGAGTAGATATAATGGTCATGTGAGTTAAATTCACCCATTCCAGGCCATTTTAGTTTGTTGATTCCTAAAATGTCGATTTTCACTCTGACCATCTCTTGTTTGACCGCTTCCAATTTGCCTTGATTCATGGAGCTAACATTGCAGGTTCCTATGCAATATTGCTCCTTACAGCATCAGACTTTACTTCCATCACCAGTCACATCCACAACTGGGTGTTGTTTCTGCTTTGGTTCCGCCTCTTCATTCTTTCTGGAGTTATTTCTCCACTGATCTCCGGTAGCATATTGGGCACCTACCGATCTGGGGAGTTCATCTTTCAGTGTCCTATTTTTTTGCCTTTAATACTGTTCATGGGGTTCTCAAGGCAAGAATACTGAAGTGGTTTACCATTCCCTTCTCCAGAGACCACGTTTTGTCAGAATTCTCCACCAGGACTCATCTGTCTCGGGTGGCCCTACACAGCATGGCTCATAGTTTCTATGAGTTAGACAAGCCTGTGGTCCATGTGATTATATTGGTTAGTTTTCTGTGATTGTGGTTTTCAGTCTGTCTTCCCTCTGATGGAGAAGGATAAGAGGCTTATGGAAGCTTCCTGATGGGAGAGACTGAAGGGGAAACTGGTCTTGCTCTGATGGGCGGGGCCATGCTCAGTAAATCTTTAATCCAATTTTCTGGGTTTTTTTTTGTACCACATCTTGTTTTGTTTTTTTTTTTTTTTTATTATTAGTTGGAGGCTAATTACTTCACAACATTTCAGTGGGTTTTGTCATACATTGATATGAATCAGCCATAGATTTACACGTATTCCCCATCCCGATCCCCCCTTCCACCTCCCTCTCCACCCGATTCCTCTGGGTCTTCCCAGTGCACCAGGCCCGAGCACTTGTCTCATGCATCCCACCTGGGCTGGTGATTTGTTTCACCATAGATAGTATACATGCTGTTCTTTCGAAACATCCCACCCTCACCTTCTCCCACAGAGTTCAAAAGTCTGTTTTGTATTTCTGTGTCTCTTTTTCTGTCTCGCATATAGGGTTATCATTACCATCTTTCTAAATTCCATATATGTTAGTATGCTGTAATGTTCTTTATCTTTCTGGCTTACTTCACTCTGTATAATGGGCTCCAGTTTCATCCATCTCATTAGGACTGATTCAAATGAATTCTTTTTAACGGCTGAGTAATATTCCATGGTGTATATGTACCACAGCTTCCTTATCCATTCATCTGCTGATGGGCATCTAGGTTGCTTCCATGTCCTGGCTATTGTAAACAGTGCTGCGATGAACATTGGGGTGCACGTGTCTCTTTCAGATCTGGTTTCCTCAGTGTGTATGCCCAGAAGTGGGATTGCTGGGTCATATGGCAGTTCTATTTCCAGTTTTTTAAGGAATCTCCACACTGTTTTCCATAGCGGCTGTACTAGTTTGCATTCCCACCAACAGTGTGAGAGGGTTCCCTTTTCTCCACACCCTCTCCAGCATTTATTGCTTGTAGACTTTTGGATAGCAGCCATCCTGACTGGCGTGTAATGGTACCTCATTGTGGTTTTGATTTGCATTTCTCTGATAATCAGTGATGTTGAGCATCTTTTCATGTGTTTGTTAGCCATCTGTATGTCTTCTTTGGAGAAATGTCTGTTTAGTTCTTTGGCCCATTTTTTGATTGGGTCATTTATTTTTCTGGAATTGAGCTGCAGGAGTTGCTTGTATATTTTTGAGATTAATCCTTTGTCTGTTTCTTCATTTGCTATTATTTTCTCCCAATCTGAGGGCTGTCTTTTCACCTTGCTTATAGTTTCCTTTGTAGTGCAAAAGCTTTTAAGCTTCATTAGGTCCCATTTGTTTAGTTTTGCTTTTATTTCCAATATTCTGGGAGGTGGGTCATAGAGGATCTTGCTGTGATTTATGTCGGAGAGTGTTTTGCCTATGTTCTCCTCCAGGAGTTTTATAGTTTCTGGTCTTACATTTAGATCTTTAATCCATTTTGAGTTTATTTTTCTGTTGATGGACAGGGCTGTCTTCCCTCTCTGTTATTTACCTGGGGCCAAACTATGGTGGAGGTAGTGAAGATAATGGCGACCTCCCTCAGAAGGTCCTATGCATGCACTGCTACGCTCAGTGCTCCCAAACCTGCAGCAGGCCACCGCTGACCCACACCTCCACCGGAGACCCCTAGACACTCATGGGCAAGTCTGGGTCAGTCTCTTGTGGGGTCACTGCTCCTTCTTCTGGGTCCTGCTGTGCACAACGTTTGTGCCCTCTGTTTCCCAGTCCTGTGTAAGTCCTGGGAGCTCTATGGAGGGGTTAATGGTGACCTCCTCCAAGAGGGCTTATGCCATACCCAGGTCTACTGCACCCAAAGCCCCTGGTCCTGCAGCAGTCCACTGCTGACGTGTACCTCCACAGGACACACTCAAACACAGTTCTGGCTCAGTCTCGGGGTGGGTCTCTGGGTCCTGTTGTGCACAAGGTTTATTTGAGCCCTCTGAGTGTCTCTGGTGGTATGGAGTTTGATTCTAAATGCAATTTCACCCATCCTACCATCTTTCTGGGGCTTCTTTGACCTTGGAAATGGGGTGTCTCCTCAAAGTAGGATGCTTCAGCACTGCACAGCCACCGCTCCAGTGCCTACCATCTCATCAAAGCTATAATTTTTCCAGTGGTCATGTATGGATGTGAGAGTTGGACTATAAAGAAAGCTGAGCGCCAAGTAATTGATGCTTTTGAACTGTTTTGTTGGAGAAGATTCTTGAGTGTCCCTTGGATAGCAAGGAGATCCAACCAGTCCACCCTATAGGAAATCAATCTTGAATATTCACTGGAAGGAGAGGATGTTGAAGCTGAAACTCCAATACTTTGGTCACCTGATGTGAAGAACTGACTGATTTGAAAAGATCCTGATGCTGAGAAAGATTGACGGCAGGAGGAGAGGGGACGACAGAGGATGAGATGGTTGAATGGCATCAGTGACTCAATGGAGATGAGTTTGGGTAAACTCTGGGAGTTGGTGATGGATAGGGAAGCCTGGTGTGCTGCAGTCATTGGGGTCACAAAGTCAGACACAACTGAACAACTAAACTGAACTGAACTGATTTTGACAGGTATGAGGTAATATCTCATTGTGGTTTTGATTTGCATTTCTTTGATTATTTACAATGTTGAGCGTCTTTTATGTGCCTGTTAGCCATCTGTATATTGTCTTTGGAAAAATATTTATTCAGGTCTCCCACCCATTTTTGAATTGAAAAATTGCTTTTTGATACTGAGTTGTATGAACTGTTTATATATGTTGGGTATTAACTCCTTATTGATCATGTCACTTGCAAATATTTTCTTCCATTCAGTAGGTTGTGTTTTCGTATTCTTAACGGTTTCTTTCACTAAGCAAAAGTTGTAGTTAGGTCACTGTATGTTTCTTTTTGTTATCGCTTCTTTTGCCTTAAGAGACATGTCCAAAAAATATTGGTATAATTTATATCAGAATATTATGCCTATGTTCTCTTCTAAGAATTTTACATAGAGGAAGTGACTTGAAGCTAAGTATTTTTTGGGGGGGAGTGCAAATTTTTCAGATAAAATCTGTAGTGGGCAAGACGGCAGAGAAAATATGCATTCTAGGCAAGGAGAACTGCCTATTCAAAGGCCTAGAGACATGAAAGGACACAACATATTTGAGAAAGAGCTGGAAAATTTTAAATGATTCTGAATCTGACCAAGGACGTTTCTGCTGGTAGAGTATTGGGCTACTTAAGAAAGTACAAAGGGGAAGTTTGGATTATGCGTATATGGATGTTTTTGGCCTAGGGAAATCGACAACAGGGATAACTGCTTAAACCTGTCCCCTTAGTTCATCTTCTTCAACCATGCCCCCAGGTCTAGGATGGAGCATTATCATCAAGACCCATCTTACATTATTACTGGTTCACCTCATGCCTGTTTCTTCCATGGGCACAATCTCTTCCCCCCTGTCCTCTCTACTGAGCCTAGTACAAGTTCATAAATGTACATCAGATTCAAGACATATGTATCTCACTTAATTAAACTCCAAGGAAGAATAATAAATATATGCTTTGCATTTCACAAAGACCTTGTGCTTTATACTTATTAATCTGTTCAATACCCAGTGAAGTGGGTAATGCCATCATTCTCATTTGAAGAGTTTAGTCAACTGAGAAACAAAAAAATCTCCCTCTTGTTCCTTAGAAAATAATCATCTCAAAACACTATTTCTGTCATTTTTAACCTACATTTCTATGCCAACTTATTTGAAAATAAGGATGCTCTTTCTGAAAAATATAAAACCACTTTGCATTTGTGAATGGGTGTTACCTTTTACAATAAAAATTATCTTTGGTAGTCACATTATACAAAACGATTCCTCCAAATGAGAGATGCAAAATTTTTGAAATGATGATCATACATTACAAATTCCTCTGTGTTTCTTAGGACCTGTAAACCATCTGTACCTTGTAAGTAGTTTAAGTTGCATCTGCAGACATACAGCCAAAAAGAAGGTATCAAAACATGTCATTCGTTGTGATCCTCTTACAAAGATTCCTGTAGTCAGGGATATAGGAATTTCATGACTGAGCCTCTCCTGAGAATCACTTTAAAAGCCACCAGCTCTTGCCTCTTCTGTGAGGCACATTTCTAAGGCGTTCTCTGTGCTTTAAAGGACACATGTCAGTGTACTACAATTTCATCAATGCGAACCGCCTGCTCAAATTTTTTATTATATATGGTTCATTATATTATAATGTTTTGTCTGAAAAAGACAAAAAAGATTAATGAGCATATTAATATGTTACAATTCCATCAATATTTCTCAAACTATGAGGGAAATCAAAACTTTTAATCTTAACTGCAGTATCTATATTAAATATAATACCTATAATAACTATAATTTACACTCATCTATTTGTTGAATCAACTTATTTTATAGAAGAAATATACTTTTTCTCCTATTAAGACTATATATTATTAAATTTTTCATTTATTGCCTCAAATTTTTATTTAAACTATACTATAATTCAGAATTAAAGTTTTTTCCTCAATTAGCTAAGTAGATGAAACATAACTCTGCTTTTAATGAAACTTATGTATGGTTTTATGGATTTTCATCATTATTCTTCTTTAAGTCAGGTAACAGCTATCTCCTGTTTCAGTACTGACACGAAGTCCCTGTTGGGACTATCTGTTGTGTAAATCCAGTTAATTATTTTATTTAACTTCTAAAACTACCTATGGAAACTTCTAAATAGACATGGATCTATCCCCTGGGAGTTTGTTGTCTACTACTGAGAAAAAAAAGAGTAAGGATAGACATTAAACTTGATGAGAATGTATGCAAATTTGATCATTCAAATAGAATTAATTGAAACAATTGATTTTTTTTGTGGTATTGAAGCTACTCAAAAGTCAACTGAAATAATCCTATCCTCTAAATCATACACTGTGAAATATATATATTCATGAGTAGATTAAAGACACATGGAATGTTAAAGCTAAAATGGAACTTGGAGTTCTCCATTATAAGATAACAAAGAGTCTTTATGAAAATCTTTCGTTTGTTAAAAGCTAGAGCTCTTATTTAATTATCTTCTTTAACCACAGTCAGCAATGGGATCTCATTGTTTCCTGAAGTGGTCAATTACATTTGAAAAGTTCTAGTTGTGAAAGAGATTTTCTTTAAATTACAGCTAATCCAACTTAACTGTAATTTTAAAGTTAAGTTATTTTGTCCCTTTCATGGCTCAGCCATGAAATTCCTATATCCCTGAATCCAAGAAACTTAGTAAGTTAAGCTATTTGAAGGGGACAACAGAGGATGAGACGGTTGGATGGCTTCACCAACTCAATGGACATGAGTTTGAGTCAACTCCAGGAGTTGGTGATGGACAGGGAGGACTGGCATGCTGCAGTCCATGGGTCGCAAAGAGTTGGACAGAAGTGAGTAACTGAACTGAACTGAACGGATCCCTTTTTCATTCAGCAGCTGTTAATGAATGAGAAAACCTGTCCTTCAGCACAAATGCACATAGTTGATAATCTAGAAATCTGTCTATTGTGAATTTGTAATTTAATTAAGACTCCCTCTCTATCTCAAACTACAGTGTACCTATTATAAGGGTAATCCAGAGGTTATAAACATGTTAGTTTGCACTGAAGAAAAAGAAATCACATTTAAAATCTTATTACAGCTAATAACTGAATAAATATAAAAGGGGCATCCCAAATCAATGGAGATAGAATTATTTAATAAATGTATGAAAAATTAGCATTCTAAAAAAGTTTTAGTTTGGTTCTGTCAGGCGAGTGTATGCTCCTTGGTTCTTTGTCTCGTCACAACAAAGATTTGGAGTGACGGACACTAAAGCCCCCTCAGCGGGTCACAGCTCTCGGGTCTTGGACAGACCATGTTATAGCTCTCAGGTCTGGAACGGACCGTGTTATAGCTCTTAGAGAAATCAGTGTTACAGCTCTATTTTATTTAGAAGATAGCAGGAAAATCCATCTTCGAGGCATGAGAGCAAGTTGATCCAAAGATGTGAAGAGAAGAGGGCCCCATCGTGCGGGAGAGAGAGAGAGAGAGCGCGAGCCCTTTGGCTCCTCTTTTTATATATTTTTTTCTTCCCCCTGGGCCTGTCCTATGCAAATTGGGCTTAGGCAGGAGTACTGTTCTACCTGAAGTCCTCACTCCGGTCCTCGGATCTTCCTCTGACCTTCCTCTGTTCTATTTTCGCGGGCTTTTCCCTTCCTTGTCTTTTAGTCACCGCCATTTTGGACTCCTTTTCCCTATTCTAACTACCTAACAGTTCTCTATACAGTATCAGATACCAAAAAAAAAAATTACTTTTAACCAAATAGCTAAATGTAAACTACAAACTTCACCCAGACTAGAAAATACATTGTCCATTAGATATCTTTGGGGTTTCCTGACTGTTCAGTGGTAAGGGATCCCCCTGCCAGGGCGGGAGACATGGATATCATCCCTGGGTCGGGAAGATCTCCTGGAGGAGGGCATGGCAACCCACTCCAGTGTTCTTGCCTGGGAAATCCATGGACAGAGAAGCCTGATGGGCTATAATCCTGGGGTCAAAAAATGGTTGGACACAACTTAACAATCATACAACAACAATTAAACATCTTAAAAGTAAAACATTTCTGATCTGGAAGCAAGAGGAGAAATTCCAAAAGAAAGTGTGTATGAATTCAAATATATTCAAAGTATAGCTGTAGATTAAAGCATGAAAAAGAAAAACTAGAATTAAAAGCCAAAACAACATAGGAAACAGAGTGGCAACAAATATAACAGACCAAAGATTAATCTCTTCATTATCTAAAAAAGCTTATAAAATAAATAGGAAGAAAAACTTAAAGACAAAGAGATAAACCAATAGATACTTTCCAAAAGTAGAATAATTAATTAACAAATATTTGGGGAAATTTTCATTCATATAAGTAATCAAATACAAATTAAAATAATAATAAAAAATTTGTTAGCAATAATTGAACAATATAAAACTTAAACTTGGCAAAGCTCTTATTGCACCTTAGTGCAATCTTTTTGAATTTGTATTTGGTATTATGTACAATAAATAGATGCATGCAGCAGCAAAATAACTCTCTTGTGAGATTTTCCCAAGAAAATAATTTAAATATGAATAAAAGTGATATCCAATGATGCACATCAGACTATTACTGATATTAAACCAGTTTAAAGTAATCCTGAATAAATAAGCAAAATACAATTATATGATATGATACTACATATAGAAACCCCTAAAGATGCCACATGAAAACTGTTAGAACTGACAAATTTAGCAAGATAGCAGGATACAACACTAACTTACAGAAAGTTGTTACATTTATTTACACTGACAATAAAATATGAGGAAAGGGATTTTAAAAACAATCCATTTTAAAATTGAATCAAAAAAATAAAATACTTAGGAATAAACCTGACCAAGGAGGTGAAAAATTTATATGTGAAAAGCATAAAACTTTAATAAGGGAAACTGAAGATGATTCATAGAAATGGAAAGACAACTATGCTCATAGATTGAGATAATTAATATTGTTAAAATGGCCATAATACCCAGAGCAATCTACAGATTTAATATGATCCTTATCAACTTATCCATGACATTTTTCAAAGAACTAGTACAAGTAATTCTAAAATTTATATGGAACCATAAAAGACATTAATAAAGCTGAGATCCTGGCATCTGGTTCCATTACTTTATGGCAAATAAAAGGGGAAAAAGTGGAAGCAGTGACAGATTTTCTTTTCTTGGGCGCCACAATCTCTGTGGATTGTGACTGTATCTATGCAATTAAAAGACACTTGCTCCTTGGAAGGAAAACTATGACAAACCTAGACATCATATTAAAAAACAGAGACATCACTTTGCCAACAAAGATCTGTATAGTCAAAGTTATCACTTTTCTAGTAGTCATGTACAGATGTGAGAGATGGGCCATAAAGAAGGCTGAGAGCCAAAGAATTGATGCTTTTGAACTGTGGTGTTGGAGAAGACTCTTGAGAGTCCCTTGGACAGCAAGGAGATCAAACAAGTCAATCCTAAAGGAAATCAAACCTGGATATTCATTGGAAGGACTGATGCTGAAGCTGAAGCTGCAATACTTTGGTCACCTGATGGGAAGAGCTGACTCATTGGAAAAGACCCTGATGTTGGGAAAGACTGAGGGCAGGAGGGGGAAGGGGCAGCAGAGGATGAGATGGTTGGATGGCATCACCGACTCAATGGATATAAATTTGAGCAAATCCAGGAGTCAGTGAGGACTGAGGATGGGGTTGTAAAAAGTTGGACATGACTTAGCAACAGAACAACAAAACACAGTATGAAAGACCTAGAATCGTGAAAACAATCCTGAGGAAAAAGAACAAAGACTTCAGATAATACTACAAAGCTACAGGAATCAAGATGGCATGATATTGGCACAGACATATGGTTCAGTGGAAGAGAATAGAGAGCCTAAGAATAAATCCACACACCCACTGTCAATTTTCAAGAAAGGAGGCAAAAATATCCAGTGGAGAAAAGATAATCTCTTCAGCAAGTGGTACTGGGAAAGTACAACACCTGTATGTAAATCAATGAGGTTACAGCACACCCTTAGAATGCACAAAAATAAATTCAAAATGGCCTAAAGACTTATATATAAGACATGCTTCTATATAAAACCCCTAGAGAGGAATATAGGCAAGACGTTCTTTGAAATAAACCATATTAATGTTTTCTTAGGTCAGTATTCCAAGGCAATAGAAATAAAAACAAAAATAAATGGGACCTAATCAAACATGTAAGCTTTTTACAGCAAAGAAAGCATAAACAAAAAGATAACTCACAGACTGGGAGAAAATGTTTGCAAATGATGCAACCAACAAGGGTTTAATTTCCAAAATGTACAAGTATCTCATACAGCCCATTAAAAAAATAACAATAAACAACCCAATCAAAAAATGGGCAAAGTATCAAAATAGACATTTCTCCCAAGAAGGCACACAGGTGACCAACAGATACAGGAAAAGATGCTCAACATCACTAATTATTAGAGAAATGCAAATCAAAACTGCAATGAGCATTGCCCTATACCGGTCAGAATGGCAATCATTTAAAGATCTACAAATAACAACTGGTGGAGTGGGTGTGGAGAAATGGGAACCTTTTACACTATTGGCAGGAATATAAACTGGTGCACCCACTATGGAAAACAGTATAGAGACTCCTCAAAAAATTAAAAAGAAGAGTTGCCATATGATCCAGCAATCCCACTCCTGGGCATATAGTCAGACAAAACTATAACTCAAAAAATCCCATGCACCCCTATATTCATCACAGCACTATTTACAATGGGCCAGACGTGGCAACAACCTAAATGTGCATCAACAGATGAATGAGTAAGAAGAAGTGGTAAATATACACAGTGGACGACTACTCAGCCACAGAAAGAGTGAAATAATGCCATTTTCAGCAAGATGGATGGCCCTAGTAATTATCACACTAGGTGAAATAAGTCAAAAAATAGACAAACACCGCATGATATCACTTATAAGTAGAATCTAAAATATGACATAAATGAACCCATCTATGAAACAGAAACAGACTCATAGACAGAGACAGACTTTGGTTGCCAAGGTGGGGAGAGGAAGGGATGGACTGGGAGTCTGGGACTAGTAGATGCAACCTATTATATACAGAATGGATAAACAACAAGGTCCTACTGTACACCAAAGGGAACTATATTCAACATCTTGTGATAAACCATAATGGAAAAGAATATGGCAAAGAATGTATATTTTGGTCTAACTAAATCACTCTGCAGAACAGCAGAAATTAACACAACACTGTAAATCAACAAAACCTCAAAAAATTAAAAAGATAATTAGATTAAATATAGCTATTAAAATATAAGAATTGATTACAAAAGTAAACATTACTAAGGTGCTACTGTGTGACAAAAATATTGTTCTGTGTATTTAAAGTATCACTCATTCCACTTAATTCCCTCATAGAAATTCTGGAAGGATAACTAAATTTGAGATAAGAAAACAGAAACAGTAAAATGGTTTCCTCTAGATCACAGTAAAAGTGGAAAAGTAAAAACAAGTAATCTGACTCCAAGCTTTGAGTATTTAATTGATACTATAAAACAAAAACTAGTTATTCAGGCTGCCACAAGATTTGCTACTTCTGATAAGATGTTAAATGATTAAAATAATGCAAAATCATGCATAAAGGTCAACAACCATATTTTATACTATGAAATAAAATTACATAATATGAATCAAAATGCCAATACAATTTACCATGGTACATTGTTAGGTGATTTGTTTCCTTAAATTTCTAAATCTTTCATAATATTTTTATGCTATTTTTATAAAATGATTAAAAACAAATATGTAAATCCTATTTGCAATAACATGATGAACTAAGTTATCTGGACTATCCCTTCTGCTGAAAACAATTAGAGCTTTTAACATTGTTTTAAAAATCGTTTTTAAACTTTCAAATATGTGACAAGATAGTAAATCAAAAAGAAGGTAAGAATATCAGTGAAACTGCACTTGCTTTGAGAGCATTCACTGAACTAGCAAAACTGAGTTTTCCTTATGATGGCCAGCTGGAGAAGAAGGACCAAAACCAAACACAATCACTGGCCAAGCCTGGAGGTTCAACAGAAGAGAAGACTGGAACTTTACATGTCTATAACCTTAGTAGACATGCCTTACACAGGACTGGGAAATAGACTCTTGGAGGCACAAACAGCACCTCGTATACACCAGGACCCAGGAGAAAGGAGCAGTGACCGCACAAGAGACTGACCCAGAATTCCCGTGAGTACTCAGGAGTCTCCAGTGAAGGTGTGGGTCGATGGTGGCCTGCTGAAGGCTTGTGGGCACTGAGTCTAGCAGTGCATGCATGGAACCTTCTGAAGGAGGTCACCATTATCTTATTACCTCCACCATAGTTTGGCCCCAGGTAAATAACAGGGAGGGAACATACCTCCACCCATCAACAGAAAACTGGATTAAGGATTTACTGAGCATGGCCCCTTCCATCAGAACAAGCCCCAGTTTCCCCCTCAGTCAGTCTCTCCCATCAGGAAGCTTCCATAAGCCTCTTATCCTTCTCCATCAGAGGGCAGGCAATGAAAACCACAATCAGAGAAAACTAAGCAATCTGATCACATGGACCACAGCCTTGTCTAACTCATAGCAACTATGAGCCATGCCTTGTAGGGCCACCCAAGACAGACGGGTCATGGTGGAGATTTCTGACAAACCATGGTCCACTGGAGAAGAGAATGGTAAACCACTTCAGTGTTCTTGCCTTGAGAACCCCATGAACAGTATGAAAAGGCAAAAAATAGGACACTGTAAGATGAATTCCCCAGATTGGTAGGTGCTCGATATGCTACAGGAGATCAGTGGAGAAATAACTCCAGAAAGAATGAAGAGAAGGAACTAAAGCAGAAATAACACCCAGTTGTGGATGTGACTGGCGATGGAAGTAAAGTCTGATGCTGTAAGGAGCAATATTGCATAGGAACCTGGAATGTTAGCTCCATGAATCAAGGCAAATTGGAAGCGGTCAAACAAGAGATGGTCAGAGTTAACATTGACATTTTAGGAATCAACAAACTAAAATGGCCTGGAATGGGTGAATTTAAATCACATGACGATTATATCTACTCCTGGGGGAAAAGAATCCCTTAGAAGAGATGGGATCTCATCAAAGTCAACAAAAGAGTCTGAAATGCAGTACTTGGATGCAATCTCAAAAATGACAGAATGATCTCTGTTTGTTTCCAAGGCAAACCATTCAGTATCACAGTAATCCAAGGCTATGCTCCAACCAGTAATGCTGAGAAAGCTGGAGTTGAATGGTTCTATGAAGACCTAAAAGGCCTTCTAGAACTAACACCCAAGAAAGATGCCCTTTTCATTATAGGGAATGGAATGCAAAAGTAGGAATTCAAGAAACACATGGAGTAAGAGGCAAATTTGGCCTTGGAGTACAGAATGAAGCAGGGCAAAGGCTAATAGAGTTTTGCCAAGAGAATGTACTGGTCACAGCAAACACCCTCTTCCAAACATAAGAGAACACTCTACACTTTGACATCAGCAGATGGTCATTACTGAAATCAGATTGATTATATTCTTTGCAGCCAAAGATGGAGAAGTTCTATACAGTCAGCAAAAACAAGACCGGGATTTGACCATGGCTCAGATCATGATCTCCTTATTGCCAAGTTCAGATTTAAACTGAGAAAGTAGGGAAAACCACTAGACAATTCAGGTGTGACCTAAATAAATCAAATACCTTATGATTATACAGTGGAAGTGAGAAATAGACTTAAGGGACTAGATCTGATAGACATAGTGCCTGAAGAACTATGGATGGAGGTTTGTGACATGTACAGGAGACAGGAATCAAGACCATCCCCAAGAAAAAGAAATGCAAAAAAGCAAAATGGCTGTCTGAGGAGGCCTTACAAATAGATGTAAAAAGAAAAGCAAAGGAGAAAAGGAAAGACATACTCATTTGAATGCAGAGTTTCAAAGAATAGTTAGGAGAGATAAGAAAGCCTTTCTCACTGATCAGTGCAAAGAAATAGAGGAAAACAATAGAATGGGAAAGACTAGGCTTCTCTCCAAGGAATTTAGAGATATCAAGGGAACATTTCATGCAAAGATGGACTCAATAAAGGACAGAAATGGTATGCACCTAACAGAAGCAGAGGATATTAGGAAGAGATGGCAAGAATACACAGAAGAACTATACAAAAACAGATCTTCACAACTCAGATAATCACGATGATGTGATCACTCATCCAGAGCCAGACACCCTGGAATGCAAAGACAAGTGGGCCTTAGGAAGCATGACTGAACAAAGCTAGTGGAGGTGATGGAATTCCAGTTGAGCTATTTCAAATCCTGAAAGATGATGCTGTGAAAGTGTTGCACTCAATATGCCAGCAAATTTGGAAAACTCAGCAGTGGCCACAGGTCTGGAAAAGGTCAGCTTTCATTCCAATCCCTAAGAAAGGCAATCCCAAAGAATGCTCAAACTACCACACAATTGCACTCACCTCACACGCTAGTAAAGTAATGCTCAAAATTCTCCAAGCCAGGCTTCAGCAATACGTGAACCATGTACTTCCAGATGTTCAAGCTGGATTTAGAAAAGGCAGGGGAAGCAGAGATCAAGTGGCCAACATCGTTGGATCATCAAAAAAGCAACAGAGTTCCAGAAAAACATCTACTTTTGCTTTATTGACTGTGCCAAAGCCTTTGACTGTGTGGATCACAACAAACTGTGGAAAATTCTTCAAGGGATGGGGATACCAGACCACCTGACCTGCCTCCTGCGAAACCTGTATGCAGGTCAGGAAGCAACAGTTAGAACTGGACGTGGAACAACAGACTGGTTCCAAATTGGGAAAGGAGTATGTCAAGGCTGTATACTGTCACCCTGCTTATTTATCTTCTATGCAGAGTACATCATGAGAAATGCTGGGCTGGAAGAAGCATAAGCTGGAATCAAGATTTCTGGGAGAAATATCAATAACATCAGATATGCATATGACACCACCCTTATGGCAGGAAGTGAAGAGGAACTAAAAAGCCTCTTCGAAAGTAAAAGAGGAGAGTGAAAAAGTTGGCTTAAAGCTCAACATTCAGAAAACTAACATCATGGCATCTGGTCCCACCACCTCATGGGAAACAGATGGGGAGACAGTGGAAAAAGTGTCAGACTTTATTTTTTGAGGCTCCAAAATCACTTCAGTTGGTGACTGCAGCCCTGAAATTAAAGGATGCTTACTCCTTGGAAGGGAAGTTATGACCAACCTAGACAGCATATTAAAAAGCAGAGACATTACTTTGCCAACAAAGGTCCATCTAGTCAAGGCTCTGGTTTTTCCAGTGGTCTTGTATGGATGTGAGAGTTGGACTGTGAAGAAAGCTGAGCGCCAAAGAATTGATGCTTTTGAACTGTGGTGTTGGAGAAGACTCTTGAGAGTCCCTTGGACTGCAAGGAGATCCAACCAGTCCATCCTAAAGCAGATCAGTCCTGGGTGTTCATTGGAAGGACTGATGCTGAGGCTGAAACTCCAACACTTTGGCCACCTGATGTGAAGAGTTGGCTCATTGGAAAAGACCCTGATGCTGGGAGGGATTGGGGGCAGGAGGAGAAGGGGATGACGGAGGATGAGATGGCTGGATGGCATCACTGACTCGATGGAAATGAGTTTGAGTAAACTCTGGGAGTTGGTGATGGACAGGGTGGCCTGGCGTGCTGTGATTCATGGGGTCGCAGAGTCGGACATGACTGAGTGACTGAACTGAACTGAACTGAACTGAACTGAACTGAACTGATATGATACGTGTTGATAAGTGCTAAGGGAAAAAATAATGGGAGAGGGTATAAATGGACCACATGTATAATTTTAAGTTACAGTGATTAGAAAAGTCATCAATAAAAATGCAGCATAAATTAAGACTTCTAGGGAAATGGGGACATCAGCCATGAAGATAGATTAAAGAGCACCCTGAGTAGTAGACCAATGAGTGCGAAGTGCTGACATAACAGAAACCCTGGGATACCCATGGAATCCATTGTGCTCGAGGCTAGAGAACTAGGGAAGAGGATAGAGAATGAATATGAGAGATTATACCTGGGCCAGGGGTTGAACAAGATCTGAAGAGCACTGATAGTCCTAGTTAGGACTCTGGCTCTTACCCTGAGTGAGCAGAACAGCAATTGGAAGGTTTTGAGTCAAAGTCATGTGGTCTGATTCATACATATATTAAAAGTTTTACCCTGACTGCACAAGGATAGAGGCAAAGAGTCTAGTTAGCATGGAGACTTTTAAAATAACCAGGTGAAAAGATAAATAAATAAATAAAATAACCAGGTGATAGATGATAACGGCTTCAATAAAGGTAGTGGCCCTGGAAATGATAAGTAGTCAAATTCTGGACATTTTGAAGGTAGAGACCAATAGATCGTAGAAATCAGAAAAAAAGCAGGGAGGATGGTACAAAGGTATGTGCGTGTGTGTGTGTGTGTGTATAATTACGAATCGAAAATCTGTTAACAAATGTTTATCATCATGACTTTTAAAATGATGCTCTTAGCAAACTTGAAGGAAAAGAGCATCCCTTAACCTGTTAAACAGCATTTCCGTTATAATTAGAGGAAATATTATACTTAACAGTGAAATATTGAGAGCTTTCCCTTCATATGTGGACTAGAAATTAATTCTATCAGCAACATTTTTATTTAGCATTTACCTAAGAGGTCCTCACTACTTTTGGGCAGAAAGGATAAACAAATAAACTCAAGGTTGGAAAGGAAAAGACAAAATTCTCATTGTTTAGTGACGGTATCTGTATTTTGTGATTGTAATCTATATTACCAAAACAATTTATAAATAAATTGTTAGAATTAATAAAAATTAGGTTGACAGGAAAAAAATAGCAATATAAATACCTATTGCTTTTCTATAAACTATCAAGTAGTTAAAATATGAAATTTTTCAAGATACCACTTGTAATCAGAAATGAAAATACCTGTGACTATATATATACATAGAGATGTATATAAGACATTGGTAAATAAAATTGTAAAATTTAATTGAGAAATATTAACAAAAGACCTAAATACCATATTCATGACAGGAATACCCAATACTAAAAAAAATGTCACTTCTCTCATGTTATTTTATGGATTAAATGTCTTCTCAAACAAATTACATTTTTGTAAGGATTTTTCTCAACTTGTGATTTGTTGTCGAGACCAGCTCGACAAACAGGGTTTCTGAAAGCGTGATACGGCGAAAGAATGAGAAAGGAGACACAAGAATTCAGTGAAAGGCGAGGATCAGGGGACCAACACCGCTCCCAGGTGAAGGTGCCAAAACTGAATCCAAACCAGCTTTATTATACTCTCAGCCATGAAGGAAAGAATATGCGGGGCATTAACCTATAACTCATGTGGCCTTCAGGGCCAAAGAACACAATGGTCATTAACCATTGAGTAATTAGGAAACAGTAATCAATAACAAATCAGTAACTAAGACTAATATTCTTATCTATAGACTTTCCACCAGATAACGTAAAACATGTGACTCTGAGACGCCAGTTGAGAAACAGTCTGGGGTCGGTTTTCTGACCCCAGGATCATATCTTGTTTTCAAGATTATGAACTGTTCCCTCTGGACTTGTTCCAAGAGTCTCATGCCTTATAGCATCCAGTTTATCAATAATTATAAATTTCTTTTGCAGCCCTTGCCAGGGCCTGCTTTTCATTTATTCTTCCTGTCTCCTACAATTTGTAAGGATTATTCTTTTTTTATATAAAATAGTGAAATAGATTTAAATAGCCAAGGCATTCACAAAGGAGAACCAATTGAGATGAACTGCACTAACATATATCAAGACTTATTCTAAATATATAATATTTAGAATAGTGTGTTGATACCTCCACGCTAGACAAATAGACAAAAGGAATGTGATGGGAAGTCAAGAAACTGACCCACACATACAGAGACACAATATAAGACAGAAATGTCATTGCAGATCAGCGCAAAAAGGCAGACTTTTCTATAAATGTCCCAGGAAATTATGCATACATATGGAGGAATGAAATTAAATATTTATTTCACACATTACAGAAAAACCAGTTCCTTGTGAATTAAGACCTAAATAAGAATAACCCATGAGAATTGCAACAGTCTTTGAGTGGTGCCCATAAATAAAGAAATCAGTCAATAGACTGTCTATCACCCATCATGAGCTCTATAAACTTTTCAGATCCAAAGAGATAGAACTAAACAGGTTAGTTATAAGAACAATTGAGCATTGTCCTTATAAGGTGTTGAAAACCTGACCCAAGGCAAAGTGTGCCCAAGGGAATCCTGAAGAGCTGTTCAGAATTTGAGGACAGACTTATTTAGCTTATACCCATATTCTCCCTATGGGCTTCGCTAGTGGCTCAGATGGTAAAGAATCCACCTGCAATGAGCGAGAACTGGGTTCAGTCCCTGGGTTGGGAAGATCCCCTGAAGAAAGGAACAACTACCCACTCCAATATTCTTGCTTGGAGAATTCCATGGGCAGAGGAGGCTGGCAGGCTATAGTCTATGGAGTAGCAAAGCACTGGACACAACTGAGCGACTTTCACTTATGTTTTCCCTATGGTATGTGTCTTACAGATTTACAATCTAAACTGGGAAGGACAGACAAAATGAACCGTAGTGTTTACAGTCACAAGATAAAGTTTCCACCAAAAGAAAGAGATTTCATATCTGATCAGGAAACCAAAAGCCTCCCCTAAAAGATCCTCCTTTCTGAGATGCAAAATAAACCTAACACTTGAAGCTCAAAGAAAAGAAGTGAATGCTGAGATCCTCTGTGAGATTAACTCCACAGATTTCTGGGTGGGAGGCTCAAAGGTCCTCGGAGGAGCACACTATTTCAGAGTCAAGCCTCTTAGACCAAGGCAAGGAAGAAATCTTGAATTGACCTCAACAGGACTCCCCTAAAGTTCCCCAAATTTGCTGACCTCCCTAACAGCATCAGACAACCTGTTCATAAAGAAAAGCTAAAGTTACCACAGCCACTGAAGTAAGGGAAAACATTATCTCAGCAATGCTTTGGCAGCGATTCAGAAGGTGGGAGTCAGAAAAGGGGTATTTGTAGGATCTGGTGGTCGTGGCACAAGTGGTTTACCCTGTCTCTGTAAGCTGATGACCTCTGACTTTATACCTCTGTCCTGGCCTTCCACTTTGTAAGTCTCCAAAGATTAAGAGTTATAATTAATTTCTTTTATTTTTTCATGTCCCACATCAGATCCATCAAAATATTTCCATTTCTTTCTTCAAAATATAGCCAAAATCCAACTGCTTCTCACTATCTCCTCTGCTATCCCCTTAGTTAACTCACAGTATTCTCTTACCTAAAGTTTTAAAAATAGTCTGGTCTCTATTTCTACAATCATTCCACTTCAGTTTATTCATAACACAGTGATCAAATTTATTCTGTGATAACACGAGGTCATGTCTTTCCTCTGCTCAAAACCCTTCCGAATATCCCCACTTTACTCAAATTTAAAGCCAAAGCATTTTAAATTCCAGATTGTCACCACCTGATTTATAACTGCACCGTCATACACCCACATACCTAAAGCACTCCCATATGCCTTCTCTGCTTGTTTTTCCTCAGGATCTGCTCCTCACCCTCTAACCTCCCCTCTCTGACCTCACCTCCCCTTCTTCAGTTCACTGTGCTACAGCCACGCTGCCCTGTCCTCAACTCCGCAGGCGCGTTCACACGGCATACACCTTTGCAGCTCCCCCCCCGGACATCTGATCTTGGATTTATCTATGTCTCACTGCCTCACCTTCCTCAGTGATACCTTCTCAGCCAGACCTTCTCTGACCCCTCCATTCATCAGTACAACTCTCCCCAACCCACATTCCCAGCACGCCTCATCCTCCTTTTCTGATTATATTTTCTTAATAAACTATATTCACTGTACATAATCACTATATATGTGTGTGTGTGTGTATATATATATATTCACCATATATATATATCCACTGTATACATATTCACTATAATATACTACAGTTTACTTATTTTTATAAATATCTAGTTATACACACAAACACAGAAGGCAAGGATTTTCACTTTTGTTTACTGCTATTTCCTCAGGACATAGAATTCTGCTTGACAACCAGTAGGTAGTCATAAGCATTTGTTGAATGAATAGATGGATGCATGGATAGATGGATATATCTAATCTAACATCTCCCATGATACATGACATTTCAGTTTTATCTGGAAACAGTTTCATATGTATGGCATAGATAAAACAAAACCCATCATACCCAGAATATGTAATCATGCTATCTGCACCATGCATGCTGTTTGCTCTTTATTTCCCATGCCCTCTTCCTACCAGAGTTCATAGTTTAACTGGAAGCAAATGAGGAAACAATCTTTGTGCATTCTTGCCATTCAAGTTGAGTTTACATTTTTAAAACCCCTAAAATATCTCCTAGTTTGTCCTAATGGTATCATTCATCTTGTGTCAGGGATAGAAGCGGACTATCTGACTACTGTCAACTTAATTGATACTTGAAACATGTTTTCCTCCTTAATGAATATACAACCTCCTGGAAATAGGTCAATTGAGTGACTGGTAAAGAATAACTCAAAGGCCATCAGAGCTTTAAAACTAACTAGTGTCTTTGTTTGGCCTGTTAGAACACCATCGACTTCGTGACTTTATACACACAAGACATTGGCTCCTCACAGTTTTAGAGGCTAGGAAGTCCAAGAGCAGAATTGCCAGCATGGCCAAGCTCTGGGGAGAGCCTGCTTCTGGTTGCAGATCCCCAGCCTCTCACATGGTGGAAGGGGTCAGGGATTCACCAGTGGTCTCTCTTGTAAGAGCACTAATTCCGTTCATGAAAGCTCTGCCCTCGTGACCTAAGTACCTATCCAAGGTCTCATTTCCTTTGACCATATCACATAAGTGGTTAGGATTTAAGCATGTGAATTTTGGGAGAGTAAACACATCTGTTGCAATAGGTTGTTAACATTTCAGGGGGAGTTAAGTGTGAGAAAGAGTGAGTTCATGGTGGTCATGCTAACTAAGAACTGTACTTCAGTCATGACCCAAATGAGCTCATAGGTCTGAACACGATTAATTTGGGGGAGAATGGATGAATGTGTATGCATGACTGAACCACTTCACTGTTCACCTGAGACTCTCACAACGTTGTTAACTGGCTACACCCCAATACAAAATACTGTTGGTGCTAAAAAAAATCAATTAAAAAAAAAAGTTTCCATTGTTCATTGCTCAGGAAAGTCTTCATTTGATTAAAGTAAAAATCTGGTATCTCAGAGTCTCTCAAAATTCACTGCCCTTTATCAGATCCAGGTGATCTGAACCTGTAATGATCAAACACAATACTCAGCTTGGACAGCCGTAGAAAAATGCTACTATAAGTGGAAGTTTCCCTTTTAAGCTACCTGTGGCTGTATAATTTCTAATTATCAGCAAAGAGAACAGACACGACACCACATACATTATTTCCAGAGTCAAAATTTTTTGCTTTCTCTATTGTAGAAAAAAAGCATTTCTTCCCTAAAAACATGCATTCAATTTAGAGACAGAGGGAAAAATTTTAACTGTTTTTTCATTCATTCACTCTTTAATACATTCCATGTATGACTGGTGCTAGATACAATGCTTTTTATCTATTTTTCTAATTAGCTGGAATTTCTTCTTATTGCCTCATTCTGTATGTTACCTTTTCCCATTTGATTACTTCTTATTACTAGTTGAGCTATTCTATCTTCAGTTTGATGAATTCTTCTTGACATTTCTAATATACTTGTTTAGTAAGAGTCTTTCAACAAACATACAGAGGAAACTACATCTACCAGGAAGATGAACCTATTGAAACCTATGTAGGACACCGGTTACCAATATCTGTTAACAATTAGAGATGATTTCATTCTTTTATTCATTCAATATTTGCTGATAAATAAGTGGCAGACATTCTGTTATATGCCAGGAATGTTCTTAGAGCCACATTTCTCTGAAGCTCTGCAATAAGACAACTATGAAATAAATTATTATGCCAGATTTCTTACTTGCTCCTTAAGAGCAAGGCTCCTCAGGCCAGATTCCCAGGACTGCTGGCTCTTCCCAATAGAATTTGTTCATTGTCAAGGCTTAAGGTTAAGCAATTAGGAGTAGCTACTAGCGAACCCAGAGATATCTAACAACATTTATATTTTAAACAATACATCAGACATCATTCTACTGATCAGAAAGTGAGAGACCTAAATTTGTGGATCTGTCTTAGCCTGTGGCTAACCTTTAGTCTTGCAGACCACTGATACAATTTCTTGTCACTCCTACTCTGATCCATAGATCTGCAACATGAACATTACCTGGGAATATATTAGGTGATTCCCAGACCTACTGAACCATAATGTATATTTTTACAAAATCCCAAGGTGATTTGTTTGTACATGAAAATTTGAGAAGCTGCCGTAAATCACTTTGACTTTTTGAGCCCTTCCTTGTAAGTGATTAAAGTTCTTTCCTCCACTTGGTTATATTATTAATTTCAACAAAAACTGAAATAGTGGGAAAAGAAAGGAATAAAGTTTTGACTCCACAGAGGCCAATAGCAGGCTTTATTAGACACTATAGATCAACCTATGGCTCTAACGGAATGGTGGCAAAGATAAGTGGCAAAATCCTTTAAAAGTTTTGCCACCTGTTGACATTATTGAAAATGCCTTCAAAGCAATCTGAAATCCTCATACAAGAATAATGTAACCCGCCAGTCAGACACCTTTTGAACACTTGTAACTAATTGATGTTCACCCCTCCAGGCATCAAATGCAATTACTGTGATACTTGGTTGTACAATTTAACTTGAAGTTGACATACTGCAGGCAGAGAAGCACAAACAGTAAAGGTATAAAGAAGTCCACTTAGAGGGACAGCATCTTTCATTTCATTTCTTGATTTCACAGGGCCCTGCTCCACATGTGAACCCTCAATCATACTGCTGATCTACTGTGAAGATGAAACAAAGATGGAATTCTATAATACCACGTGTAAGTATACATGATGTGTGGAGAAGTACCTTACAATGAAATTAACGCTGAGGTCATGCTAAAAAAACAATTTGTTTTTAAATCTACAGTGCTATTTGTCACTATTTAATCTGAAGAAAAATAATTTTGGGCCTGTGTTTCATCATCTGCCAACTGGGACACTGATTCATCCAACCACAGTCTGTTAACTGCCCTGGGCTGAGGTTTAGCAGTTATGAGGAAATTAATTAGCAATGGGGCTGCCCCAATGACTCACGGTAAAGACTTCACCTGCAATACAGGAGATGCAGATTCTCTCCACAGGATGGGACGATCCCCTGGAGGAGGAGATGGCAACCCACTGCAGTACTCCTGCCTGGGAAGTCCCGTGGTCAGAGAAGCCTGGCGCACTCGTGTGCCCTCTCCCTCCTCCTCTCACTGGTCCAGTCTGCCTAGCTGTTCACCAAACCCGTTTCCTCCACCACATAGCTCCTGGACCACCTCCCCAAGTTCAGCTTGCACTCCAAAGGGCTGCGCTTCCCTCTCCATACCCATTAATGACACCTGTCTTAATCATAGTAATATTTCTGTGAAAAAATTCAACTTCTACAGCTTTTAACCCTCTTGGGTCTGTTTCTCCACTCTTCCTTTGAGACAGCTGTTTCCTCTACACCTCTCAATATAATGAGATAGGGATTCAAACAATGATTGAGAACCTACTAATTTCTGAAGCTGTACTTTGCATTGAGGACTAGGGAAATAAGGCACCTCTACCTTGCATGAAGCAGCTTCCCTGGTGGCTCAGATGGTAAAGAATGTGCCTGTGACGCAGGAGACCTGGGTTCAATCCTTGAGTCAGGAAGATCCCTGAAGAGGGGATTGGCTACTCACTCCAGTATTCTTGCTTGGAGAATTCCATGGACAGAGGAGCCTGGTGGGCTACAGTCCATAGGTTTCAAAGAGCTGGACACAACTGCGAGATTAAACCTTCACTTTTTCACTCATCTGCATGACACTCTTGGTATTCTGTAATCAGCCAGGTATGAAAACTAACCCCCTGCAGCACAACATGCTGGATTCCATAACAGGAGATTGACACATAGGTCTATGGAAACTCAGATGAAGAGAAAAGGTTATTCTGACAGAAGAACCAAAGAAAACTAGAGGAGGTGATATTTGTGCTAAATGGGTAAGGAATTACAAAGCAGAGAAGGGAGTGAGGGCATGCCTTAGGGATGTGGAAGATCATCAGAAAAGGAATAGAGACAAGAGACCCAAGTTACACTCTCTTCATCAAGAGTAACACTGATAGGCAGGGAGAGGATTTTAGTCTGCTCTGGAAAAAGTTTGTGACAAGGTGTTCAGAGGCTACATGCTAAAGGCATTATGTCTTCAATTCTTGCAGAGCAAGGTAGATAATGAGAGACAGAGTCACAGGATCAGTTAGGAGCTGACTTCAACAATCCATAGAGTGATGCTAACAGCGCAGCCTGTAAGAGTAGCAGCAATGGGGTCAGTGAGGCGTGCACAGAGAGTATCCGTGATATAGGATGGACAGAATATGTCAATATAAAAGAGTCAGAGATGGCTAAGTACTTTCTATAAAACAGAAAATTAGGGAGTCACTATCAAAGAGTGGATGAAGCCATGAGAATTGATCTACTTGCTTTGAGTGCTATGCAAAGTGAAAAGAGGTCAACTAGATGTTCACCAGCTTCTTCGGCATGCCATGCACAAAATTATCAGTATTCAATGTCACTGAAGCTAAGTGGAAAAAAAAGTCTATAAAAAAAGGGAAAGGATAAACAACAGCATTATTACAAATGATGTCAAAACAGTATGATCTATGATAAATTTTACATTTGCACACATGCTACAGATAGGCATCTATATTATGACCAAAGGAAAGTGAATTATTAACATACTTTGAAGGGATTAGATTTCCTTTATACATAGATATATTTTATGGTTAATTTCCAGATAAAATTTCCACATTTCTTTCCTAATGCAGAAAAATACTTATACCATAAAACTACATGCAGAGTAGGAGGAACCTGGTATATTAAAGATTTAAGATTTACTTATGCCTAAGGTCAGATGTAAACAAAAAGAACATTCCCAAAATAATACTTCAGTTTTTCCTAAGTAATCCTTAATTTCTGCCTTCAAATGATTGAGATTACAAAAAAGTTAAATGTTCTCTGTTCTGTCATTAATATCTTCATTAAATTTCTGAAACATCAGTTTATTTCAACCAGACATCAAGGTAATGCCAAGTTAAAGTATACTATAATACAATGAAACAGAGAAATATTTAAATCTTTTAAACATGTCAAGGAATAATGGGAAATTTCTGGCAATACTTTTCAGTAAATTCGAAATCAAGAGTAAAATATAAATATGAAGCTGATTAATGCAAAAAATGGGTATAGAATTATAGAAAATAATGAAAAGATTTGAATAAAAGGTGGAATTTAACAATAGAAAATTTCTCTAAAAATGAATGTAAACAGTCTTAAATTACAACAGATGAGATTTAGATTATGAGAGTTATAATGGTCATTTCTTGACCATTCCAATTTTAAACATGAATTGAAATTCTTTCCCAAGAGATATTTAAGAGAGTAGATGTCTCTGACATAGAAATAGAAAACACACACTGTAAACATCTCTAAAGTATTTTCAAATGGAACCTATCAGCTAGCTAATAATTTCAAAACTATTCTGTTCCTTCCCTTTCCTAAACATTGGCTTATGTTGAACTGCAACTGCAGGCTTATCTAAAAATAAGTTTTAAAACTAAAAGGAGGATATTCGTCTTTCTTCCTCAAAGAAATTCATAGTCCAGACTATATTTCCAATTTTTCTTAGATTTTTTTTTTCTACACTTGGATATCCTACTTAAGCCTCAGATTCAGCATACACCAAGCTCAATTCCCTTTCCCCAGTTCTGTTTATCTGACTTCCTTAATTCTAGTATTGATTCTAGAATTCAGCCATCTTTGACTCCTTTCTCTCTTTGCCTTCAATTTCTAATTAGTGACCAAGTCCTACTTGATCTGATTCTGAGGCTCTTTTACTTCTCATACCTTGCACTTATTTAGATTCTCTTTACCATTCCCCCAAATGCTCTCCTGGTTTCCCAACTTGCTTCATTTGGAATCTCCCCATTCCAATCTATGCTAGATTTTATTGGCAAAGTAATATTACTGAAGCTCAATTCTGACCATATGTCTTTCAGTCAAAATTTCCAACAGCTCTCTGTTGAATACTAAACAAACCTAAATGCCTTTGTTTGGTACTCAACATTTCCCAGACTATGTTTTTCCAATTTTATTCCCATTACTTCCTTTTATGCACCTCAGTTCTCAGTTACAGCAAAATATTGCTCTGGATCCTTTGATTTATTGCTTCTATGATCTGCTTCTGTCTTGTGCTAGTAATGGCCTTCCTGAAGATCTACCATTATTAATTCAAAACCTATGGAACCAGCTGAAACACTATCTCCTTCCGAGAAGGTTTTCCTACTCTCCATCACATTGCTCCCTTTTAGAAGTCAGCAATCCTTCTCTGTATTCCAATAACACTTTTTAAAACTTCTAAATTATACTCATCAGCATTATCTTATCAATATACAAAAATAAATTTTATCATTATTTTGTGCACCTATCTCACCTACAGTAATGAAAACTCCTTTATGAGAGGGGAATCGTTTCATCCTTACACAGTGGATTCTTAGTATTTCCTGATTAAATATAAATTTTATGTGTGGGTAAAATTACTTTTCTTCCCCTCCTTCCTATTTAAATTGGAACTTTACATCACCTCAAGCAGCAAAAGTATAGTCATGAAGCAAGAAGATGTCCACATTAGCTCTTTTAGGATCTTAGCAGCATCAAGATTTATGAAAAAAAAAAAAGTATAATCGACATTTCACTTTTGAGGAGAGAGATTCTTGAGAAATGAAATAACACCTCATAATCTCAGAGAATGAGTCTTGGAAAACACTGGTAGGCCAGGAATAATCTGTGTTCCCCTGTGAGTTGTTTGACTTTAAATTCTTTCCACTTTACCTACAATGAAATGATCTAGTTTCTTCTACAAGAGATAATAAATACTGATTTGCAGAGGCTCAAAACAGAGGCAAACAAATAAAGGCTTTATAATAGTTTGATAAACTGAAATTAATGAATGGAATCATTTTTCTAATACTTGAGCAGCACTAGTGAAACAAGGACATTGAAGATGGTGTCAAGAACAGAGAAGAAGGGAGAAGCAGGAACAGAAGAGGGTACCAATAGCTCCCGAGGAGGATTTTAGGAGTTAAAGAATAAGAATTGGAGGTAGGCACAAAGATGCAAATTGCAGTTGAAGAAAAACTTTGAAAACTAAAGAATACAGATTAAATTCATAGCTTTACCACTTACTGGCTTTGGCCGAAACCAAATAAGATAAGTACCTATTGTACTAAAATGGGAGGAATGATTCCTATTCCAAAGGTCATTCTGAAGGTCAAATTAGATAATTATAGTAATTATACTGTATTGTTTACTTGCTCAGTCTTGTTCAACTCTTTTGCGACCCCATGGGCTGTGGCTCGCCAGGCTCTTCTGTCCATGGGATTTCTCCCAGGCAAGAATACTGGAGTCAGTTGACCCAGGCAGATTCTTTACTGGTGAGCCACCAGGGAAGCCCCTAACAACTATATAATCGGTGCTAAGTTCATGAGAAGCTATTATTGTAGGCATCATTATAACATTCATATGGATATAGACCTGGATTGAGATCCTAGTTCTGCCCTCACTGACTTGTGATTTCAGAGAAATATCCAAACCTCACTTTCATTACCTATACAAGCCTCGCTTTCATTATCTCTACAAGGCCTTAAAAAGATTAAATGAAACAATGCATTATTTATAAACTTATCAATTGCCCATTGAAAGTTAGATAAAATTTTCTAGAGTCCCCAGGCTATGTACTGTGAACAATACAAGACCTTCATCAATACATGTAGCAAATTTGGCGGACAGGAAGAAGGAAAAGGGATATGAGAGTAATAGTTCATGTCACTAGAGAAGACAGTTATTGAAGTCATGCTTTTTATTATCTAATATTCCCCTAAAAAGAGTGAAGCAAGTTTAACCCAAAGCATGTAAAATTTCTTCTGCAGGTGACTTTTCCCCCTTTGGAATAAGTAAATGGCATGTTAATATGCTCTATTATTTGTAGCAAATATTTTATAAATTAAAAAATTATACTTATGATCAGATACATATTTTACTGTGTACCATATATTTAAACTGGACATATTTTACTTCAATAAATGTACTCCCTTATGTAAAAAGTAAAAAATGTTGAATTAATAGCTATCAGGCCCCCTCTCCTCTGTGCGAACCAAGAACATAAACCAATGGGAGACATTCATCTTTTCTTTTCAAAGAAACAGCCTAAGAGAAATTCATTACCTTCTGAAGGAAGGAGGGAGAGGAGGTTTTGGGTTGAAGGTGGGAAGGGGAATCAATGAAAATTCTGTGAACAATCAGACAGGAGTTACTTGGGCTGACCGTATACTCATTCCACTCTTATGATCCACAGAGGGTCTACTGCCTCCTGAGGATAAAGACCACAAACATCCAAGACTGAGCCATGGTCTAGAAGTGTCATCCATTGCTGGGAGAAGCATACAGATTCACGAGAGTCTTCTACCCTTAGATGAAAGACGGAAGAATAGGGAGTCTGGGTATATAATGCCACTCATCTCTCATCCAATAAAAAAACTTTAACAGTTTCTGATAAGGATACCACAGGCTGTTAGTGGATGACATTAGAGTCAACTGTGACTACGTCAGAGTTAGGCTACAGACAATATTCTACAGCATTTTTATCTCTGACTACCATTTATGTTCCTTTATCTCTGCTACAGCACTGTCCTCCACTCCATTCTTTGACTTTAAAAAACAACTGCAACCATAAAATAAAAATCAAAGGCAAACACTACAACAATGAAAGGATATTTACTAAGGTGTCTATAGAACTGTAAGTCTGGAGGAGATGACTAAGGTTTTTACATCAGAAAGACAAAAACATCTTTAAATTTATTATTATTGCTTGTCCTTGGGTCACTATGAGATTTAGTGATTCCATGTAACCCATTCCTCTTATCTCTTTCAGGACAAGAGCAAAAACATACAGTCATAAACCCATAAATAATGACACCAAGTTCCATTTCCTAATGCACAGCAATTGAGCTCTCCATTGCCCCTGCTGTCAACGCAGGTCAGGGCTCCCCTTTACATGTCCAAAAATTCAGTAGAGGCTTTGAAATGACTGCTCTGAAGAGCCTGGTTAACTTCTTAAGACTTACAAAATGGTTCATCTTTTTTTTATCTCTAAGCATCTGAAATAATGGGTGACTGAAGCCAAAGAAGAGATTTTACTTTGTACTTTGTACTGACATTGTAAATGTATTAGTTAGTTTAACCCCACAATTCTGTAAGATTGGCATTAGCATTATCTCCTTTCTGCAGATAAGGATACTGAAATATAGAAAAATGAAAGGACTTTCCCATTGTTACCTGGCAAGAGAGAGGCAGAATTGTGAAGAAGGCAGTTTTTTTGTTTGTTTGTTTGTTTTTTAAGTCAGGATAGGCTAGATTTTGCTACAGTAAATTAATCATTCAATAAATCAATTCTGAATTTCAGCAACTTGATTCAATAGTTCTTGGCACCAACTTATCCCCTATGCATAGACTAAAATAATTTGAAATATTTATTTCAAATTTATTTATTAAAAACATTATTTCATAAATTGAAATAATTTGGAAAGAGCAAATCATATTGAAATTTAAGTCTGTGTGACTGACCTTGATTTTAAGAAACACTTATTATATGGAGCCACAATTCCCAAGGATCTGTTTAGTTACCCTTTGAAATTAACTCTCCTATGTAAAAATAGAGAGTGAAAAAGGTGGCTTAAAGCTTAACATTCAGAAAACTAAGATCATGGCATCTGGTCCCATCACCTCATGGGAAATAGATGGGGAGACAGTGGAAACAGTGTCAGACTTTATTTTTTTGGGCTCCAAAATCACTGCAGACGGTGATTGCAGCCATGAAATTAAAAGACACTTACTCCTTGGAAGGAAAGTTATGACCAACCTAGACAGCATATTAAAAAGAAGAGACAATACTTTGCCAACAAAGGTCTGTCTAGTCAAGGCTCTGGTTTTTCCAGTGGTCTTGTATGGATGTGAGATTTGGACTGTGAAGAAAGCTGAGCACCAAAAAAATTGATGCTTTTGAACTGTGGTATTGGAGAAGACTCTTGAGAGTCCCTTGGACTGCAAGGAGATCCAACCAGTCCATCCTGAAGGAGATCAGTCCTGGGTGTTCATTGGAAGGACTGATGCTGAAGCTGAAACTCTGGTACTTTGGCCACCTGATGTGAAGAGTAGACTCATTGGAAAAGACCCTGATGCTGGGAGGGATTGAGGGCAGAAGGAGGAGGGGACGACAGAGGATGAGATGGCTGGATGGCATCACCAACTTGATGGGCACGAGTCTGAGTCAACTCTGGGAGCTGGTGATGGACAGGGAGGCCTGGCGTGCTGAGATTCATGGGGTCGCAAAGAGTTGGACACAACTGAGCGACTGAACTGAAGTGAACTGATGTAAAGATAGAATGATCCTTTGCTTTCTCACCACAGAGTCACTAGGGTATGGCACAGGATTATCATACTGAAGCTAATCTAGTAGAAAAAAGATTGCACACAGGATTAAAAAACAAACAAACAGAACCGGCTGGGTTCATACCTGAGCTCCACCCTGGACAGGGGATACAGCTGTATGTGAGTTACTGAACTCTTCTGTGTTTCAAATTGAGGTCTTCCCTCATGGCTCAGACAGTAAAGAATTTGCCTGCAATGCAGGAAACTCGGGTTCAATCCCTGGTCAGAAGATTCCCTGGAGAAGGGCAGGAAAACCCATTCCAGTATTCTTGCCTGGAGAATCCCATGGATAGAGGAGGCTGACGGACTAAATAGTTCATGGGGTTGCAAAGAGTCGGACACAACTGAGTGACACACACACACACACACATACACACACACACACATACACACACAGAGGTTTCAAATTTATCTGCAAAACGAGGGTAATGACTCTGCCTCAACAAGATTTTTGCTAAGAATAAACAAATAATATGTGCTAAGTGAGTAGGAAATTGCCTGGGGGTGTGCAGTTGTCCTAGGTTCAAATTCTAGCTCGGACATCTAATGTGCATATAACATGAGGGCAGTTACTAATTTCCTAATTTTGAAATGGTAATAAAATACCACAGTGAATCTCATAGAGTTATGGGAAGCTCAGAGACAAAATATAGAAAGGTTATTGTTGAACAACAGACATATTATAGCAGGAACTTAATATGTGGTTGATCTGAATATTTAATATTATAATTTCTTATATCTGTGGGAGACAAAATCATGATATTTCTAAATCTTTTCTTGAGGTATTATTAATTACCCCGACTTCAATCAGTTTAAACCTCAAATGAAATGATCACACATTATTCATCACTTTTAAATCCCTCACTGACTCACCACTGCATTCTGCCCATCATTTGAATTTCTATCCCTAACATTTTCATGGATCTGCACAGCAAGCTTACTGAGCAGCTCTTATTCCTTCCTATCTCAGTTTCTGGGCACAAGAAGACTCAGATCATTAAAGTATAGACTGCGCTAGATGCCATACAGAAAATCGAGAAAACCAGTTCCTGCAATTCCACATCTCAAAATGAGTTTGTTATATACTATAGAATTGATTGTTCAGTTCCCCCATTAGTTTTTTTTTTTTTTCCTTGCTCAGACACTCAAATGCCCTACTTCCATTTTTCTCTCCTTTCACATCTTTCCACAGCTGTCTTAACTGGAAGAGCTCTGGAGCTTAATTAAAACGAGTATCCAGTTTATTCAATTTATCCAGGTGAATAATATAACCTTGCAGTGATTATTTATTGATGCAAGCATTAAACTCGGGCACTCTCAACTGCAGAGAGCTAAACAACATTTTCCCTTTCGAATACCTTGATAACCTTGCTGAAGGATTTAACTGATAGAAGGAGACAAGAACAAAGCAACAAACCTCAGGGTCTTAACTGTTACAACCTAATGAGAAGGAAGAGAGAAACAAATGCTGTCTGCATAAATCTGTAAGGAATCTTCAGAATATTAGACCTTTTTATTAAAGCATAGAGCTATACTGAATATGGAGGAAAAAAACAGATTTAACAAAAATATGATATACTTACATCTTATTTGTGTTGGCCATTATGGTTAGCTGCATGATCAATGACAGATCATTTTTGCAATGAAGACTCTGAACTAGGAATTAACTAGTTACTGGGTTAACAGAAGAGGCTCTGAGAGAGGACTAAAGGATGAGAAGGAATTTTCAGGGAAGGTAGAAGAACTTTTCAACCTGAAGGAGTATTATGACCAAAGACTCTAAGGCTGAAATGAGACTGGAATGGCAAAGAGTCATTTGATCCCCTGAAACCTCTTGTTCCACATTTAAGAATCTTAGGT
Organism: Cervus elaphus; assembly: GCF_910594005.1. Taxonomy (NCBI): domain Eukaryota; kingdom Metazoa; phylum Chordata; class Mammalia; order Artiodactyla; family Cervidae; genus Cervus; species Cervus elaphus. Next base: position 9,340,828 of record NC_057817.1, on the reverse strand, counting down.
TTTTTACCTTAAATGAAATGACTCTCAAAGTCATCAGCAGAATGGGATTAACTAGAAATTTCATAGTTTACAACAAACTATGGCTATGGGGCTTCCCTGGTGACTTAACGGTAAAGAATCTGCTTGTAACGCAGGAGGCAGGTTCAATCCCTAGGTCAAGAGGATCCCATGAAGAAGGGAATGGCAACGCATTCCAGTATGCTTGCCTGGGAAGTCCTATGGACAGAGGAGCCTGGCAGACTACAGTCCACGGGGTTGAAAGAATCGGACATGACTCTGTGACTAAACAACAACATGGTTATGAAAGCAAAGTGAACTCGGTGTGCAAAACGAACACAAAAACTCACCTTATCTCAACCTGGTGCATCAGGAAAGGATCATCTGAGACTGTGATGTCAATCCCAAGACTAAAGGCTGAAGAAGCTAGGTGAGGAGGTTTGAGGGACATTGCTCATAGGAGGGACTGGCAAAGGCAGAGTGGGATACGTTATGTCTGTAGTTACAAGGTGGGCAGTATGTGGGGCAGAGAGTGCGAGCCTGCTGACAGGCAACAGATGAAGTGGGTTAGGTGAGCAAGGTGTGAACCAAGATGGCCATTCACCGCGAGACGCACTGTTAAGTTTATCACAGCACCGGTGAGAGCAAGGAAGAGAGTACCGTCTCTCCTGTCCTCACAGTTTTCTTCCTTTCACGGCCACAGGTAAGAAAGACCATGAAAAGCACTCTGAATTTGCTTCTTCAACATACATTTCTTATGAAGCCCCTGCTTCATACCAGGCAGGGTATCACATGAGAAAAGAAGCAATACTCTCATTCGTGTATTCTGTCTGTTCAATCACTTTTTATTAAGGGTCTATCGAGTGATGGAGGCCAGGGATGCACAACGCAGAAAATGAAGATGCAGCCTCTGCTCATAAGGAGCGTTGATGAAGCTGCGGGTCACTCGAGAGAGAGAGGCTTCCAGTGCAGGAACAGAAACGAGAGGCCCCTAAGGGGGTTTCTGTCTCCATGCACTGCCTATGAGGGCTTCCCTGGTGCTCAGCGGTAAGGAACCTGCCTACAATGCAGGAGACGGAGGTTCGACCCCTGGGTCAGGAAGATCCCCTGGAGGAGGGCATGACAACCCACTCCAGTATTCTCGCCAGGAGCGCCCAGTGGACAGAGGAGCCTGGTGGGCTGCTGTCCATGGGGTCACAAAGGGTCAGACACGACTGAAGTGAGTGAGCACACACACATGCACTGTCTATGGCAGGGGGCAGTGGGGAGTGAAGTGAGTGAAGGAAAAGTCTTGTGAAGAGATTTTCCAGTGATGGACAGGAGAAAGAGAGAATCTTTATAAGGATAAAAAGAAAGAAAAAATATTTGGGAGTGTTCAGGAACTGCCATAAAAGACGTCAACTCTACAATCAACTCTAAGACAAAACCTGTGAACAAGGGAGAAGAAGCCTCTTGTTCAAAAAAGCTTCCCCCTTGCTTCACAGAAAGAATCAGATGTGTTCCTTTGTTAAATACAAAAGTTACATTTTTTAATTTAAAAAATTATTGAATTGCGGTTGGTATACAATGTTGTAGTGTTCATTTCTTGTGTATAGCTAAGTGATTCATACATATATCCATATATATGATTTTTCAGATTATTTTTCATTATAAATCATTGCAAGATATTCAGTATATAAAACCAGCCACATTAATTGACTTTAGGTTTAACTTGACAGGATCGAGGGGCTGGAATAAGAGGCATTACTATTTTCATCTTTAATGGCTCTATTTCTATACCACTAATAGAGAGTAAATCAAAGCTTATGAGAATTCTGCAGCTGGTACAGGGAAGCATGATGCAGATAACTATTTTTATTTAAATCAATGTGTTGTATTCATAGAGAATAGGGCAGGATGCTGCAGCTGCAAGAGGGAATTTAAAATTAGAGCTGCTTCAATAGTGTTGTTCACAATTTCATCCAAATTCCTGAGCCTTGCCCTACTGTAAGCATTTTTTTTTTTTGCATTTGTGATGTGTGTGCATATGCATGTGCACATATTTAATACATCGTGGGAAATTGAGACTAAACTGCTCCAGAGTCTGAAAATAAAATTATTTTCTGTTGGATAATAATCTCTCTCTCTCCTTATGCGCATAGCTTCACAGTCATGTCAAAACTGCTACCTCATAGCTGCTGCTTCTACAAATAAGCAGCATCATTCAATTTCCAGTCCCTGAACAGGTACTGTTTATTTCACAAATAACAGAATTACAAAAACTTTCCTCCATTGTTACCTGACCAAAAATAATTGCTGCATTTCCAAGAGTTGCTTACATAACCTACATGTCCTAGATTTCTCCAGATTTCAGGGGTAATCTTTTCCTTTAAAGCCCAAATAAGAATAGTCCAAATCTTCACCCTGTTTAACTGGAGGGGTCTGGCTTTTGACTGGGTTTCTTTCTTCATACATATCTGGGACTCTTCATAGATGCAAGTCAGATAAATGGTTTGCAGCTTTGCTTAAAAGCTTTGCTTAACTTCAATGATAATATCATTTGCTTGTATCTATAGACCGTTTACAAAGCACTGGCTCATTCATCATCTCATTTATCCTCAATTTTCCTTGGACACAAAGCCACTCAGATGCTGACACACAGGTTTAATGGTATCTTGACTCCACATTTTATGATTCCCAATCCCGGGCTCAGCCACATTGCTTCAAGTCAAGTCATGTGAGGTCGTTACAGTCAAACGAGAAAGCTACTGAGTAGGATAAAGCATGCTCCAAAGAGACCGCTGTTGTTTCACTTTGTCGTTGTGTTTGACACAGTTAAAGGTGCGCCAGGCCAGGCTCTCCCTTCTGTGCTCTTCTCTGGGTAACAATCAGATTAATCGCTCTGCATGTTGCATCTCTTACACTGCCAAGCATACAAAGGTATTTTACGCTGACAATTTCTTTGCTTATATTCCAGGGCACTGCATCATGATAGCGTCTGAAGTTTCTTAGCTGAAGGGGGAACTCATGCAGCTTGACAATTCTGGCTGTTGTGCATACTTCTGCCGACTGCCCAGCCTCCTTGGCCAGGCTCTCAGAATTTCTGGGGAAAGTAGACCAGCTATTGGGAGACAGCAAAATAGCAAGGCCACTGATTGATTTGGGAAGTGACAAATGTATCAGGATTCCTCTGCAGAAAGCTGTGGAAATCTGGCTTGTTCAAACATCCTTGGCAACTGTTACAAAGTCTTCTCAATTGTGGCTAAGTTGTAGTCTGGTTGACTAATTCAAGAGCAACTCATGCCTGGCCCAGTTTTCTGCCAGCCCTACACAGAAACACCAAGTAACAAGCCCATGGAAGTAAGCACTCTTTACTTTACAGTCTCACAGAGACCACAGTTACAAGTCTCTCTCCCCTCAGAGTCAGGTGAGTGGACTGAATCATCCCAAGAGTAAAGAGGTGACTCTGCAGGGAACATTAGCAGCATCTAAATGGCTTGGGTCTGGAAATGATTCAAAGAAAGAATTCATCTCCAATAAACATACACTAACTCCTTCAGTGTATTTGCTTTATACCAATCCATTTTTCTCTACTGATCTTCCTCCCTCCGTTACAATTTACCTATAGTTCTTCAACACAGTCACACAAAGCATCCTTCTAATTCTGACTCATGATTTTGGTCTCAATGTCTGCCTTTCATTGATGATGACCTAAATAATGAAAACTGATCTTTCTTCAGGAAAGATATTTCATGACAGTTTTTAGTTTAGTTCCATTTTACTTAAATGAGGCTAAAAAATAAATATGAAACAACCCATTATTTATGTGCACTTGACTTCTTTATAAATATATGTAAAGTATTTAAATGAATAATGTATGTATTTAAGAACTCTTGGTAAATACTTTATAGAGGAGAGCTATTAAGATTAAAGTTAATGAAAGGAGGGAAAATAGCTAAGAAGAAAAATATTATCACCCATAAATGAAAATACATAGTTCATAAATCTTAAATAAAGTGCCTACATTGATGTTCATAGTACATAATTCTACCACTGTGATTTTCCACAATAGTTGTATACACTTTAAAGATAATATTTCACTCTATCATTCTCTAATCTAACCTGGTGTGAAGGAGAAGGGGAATATATTTTTTGATGTTTCTAGGAAAGAATAAATATATTAAAAGACAGACTGCTAAATTAGAGTAACTACTTCCCATAGCATATCAAAATCTAGAGCTTTATATTTAAATGTACAACTGGTTTGTAATCTTTAAGAAAAAAATTTCTCACTTTTTACTAAATATTTGAATATAATCACCAGGAAAACCATTATCATTATCAGAATCAACCAATTTACTGTCTTTATGCTATGTGAAAGGGAAATCACTTGAATTTCAAATCACTTGAATCACAAATCACTTGAAACACTAAGATGTTCCAAAACCCTGCTAACTGAAAGACACAGAGCCACACTCTCATGACTCCATTTGGGAGGAAAAAAATCAATAATTAAAAATAAAAAATAATCTTAAAATCATCATCCATGGGTCCTCCTCTCACAATATTTGAATCCTCTCTTACCTGTCCTTCTTTTGAAGGAGGAAACAGAACAGGCTCCACCTTGAAAGCAGGACTCTGTCTTGGGCCGGACTGTGGACTTTGAACAATATGCCCAGTATCTATGGAAACGACATAGCAACTGGAAAACCAGACCCCCGGATGGAAGAGCCCCAGGGCTCGTACCTAGACTCTCCGTCACCTAAAAGAATACCCTAATTATCTGTGTAACTGAATAGAATCATAAATTCTATTATGCTTATTGGGGTATGACCACAGGCCTATTGATAACTGTCCACTGTTAACCACCTTGGCTTAAGGCATATGGATGACGGGTTAACTTTGACTGCATCCTTCTTTTCCTTTGTTCAGACTAGTTTCAGGGAATTTGGGGAGAAGGGTTTGGGCATGTACAATTAGGGTACATAAAGTTTTCACAAAAACTGGTTGGGGTCCTTGGCTAAAAGGAGACTCTGCCTTGGGCCCGCCGGTATAATAAACTGCACTCCACTATCTACAGTGTCCTTCTGAATGAGTTTGCTTCCCAGAACGCGTGGCTACAATACTTTCTTTCTCAGAGTACTGTAAGCACTTTAAAGCAACTTTAAGCAAAGTATGTATTTATTATGTTTAATACTTTTCATTTATCTAATCAAATCTTCCTCTAAAATCTAAGTTCCATGTGGTCGGGGGTTGTAGTCCGTTTGGGATACTGATATATCGCACAAGAGTCATGGCGGGCACTCAGTAAGTCGAGTGGACTCTGTAAACACTTTGAGTGAATGAATTAACAGAATACATTTTCTTCTACATGTGCTTCTAGAGATTCTATGAAGATTGGTCGTAGTTGCATTTTAAATAAAAGTATGCTGGTTTCCTCATTTTTTTCCCAGATTCCTTGGCCTTCAGGCGAACCCAGGAACTTAGATCAAGTGAATCTTAAATATTAATGAAGAAGATTCCCTTCCCTTCCATTAATTTGCCCTAATCATAGGAAAATCCTCATCATTAACCTGATTTTCCTCTAACAAAATACTTTGCTGTTATTATGCAGATGCTCCCCTGAATGTCCCAGTGCCTACCTACCTATGATCTATGGAAAAGGCACAATAGTAAAGCATACACCTGCCAATGCAGCTGACACAGGAGTTGCAAGTTCAATCCCTGGGTTGGGAAGATCCCCTGGAGAAAGAAATGGCAACCCACTCCAGTATTCTTGACTGGGAAATCCCATGGACAGAGGAGCCTGACAGGCAATAGTCCACAGGGTTGCAAAGAGCAGATACAACTAAGCATGCACAAATCATTAAAATAGCATAATCAAACGCTTATTATTGCAGATAAACACGTTATTCAGACAAGTCCACTATTAGATCAAAATAAGTGGCAGGAAAGATTTTGAAGTGAGTTCAAATTTAAAACAACTAGGAACTATTTACTCAATAAAACTGAAACGAAAAGCTATTAAGTATTCAGAAACAAAACAAGTGCTTTTTAAAGGAAGTTTGTGAATTTATTCTCACTCATGTGAACATGAAATAATTTTCTTTCAATACGATTCACAACTGGATCAGGTTTCTTTTCTCTTTCAATACAGAATGAGAAGTACTTTCCAAGGAGCTAGAGAAGACATCTACTAAGTTTTCTGCCAAATATAGAGTATTGACAACTAACGTTGTCAATAAATAAATACAATTTATTAGTTTGAGAGGGAAAGAAAAGGAAATAGAAAAAAGGAAGAATAGAAATATGTTTATTGATATCATTATGAGTCAGAAATTGTGCTGGGTACTTTATATATGTCATTTTTCATCACACTCATAGCTTCAAAAGAAAAGTATTAATATTGCTGATTGAGAAGACTATTTGAGCATTCTCTGAGTCCATGCAGTTAGTAAATGGGATACTTACAAAAATCTGGCTTTTGTTGCTTGAATAGCACTGCACTGCCAGGCAAAAGATACAGCTAATAAAATACTGCCATTAGGTCCTCACTTGCCTTTTATTGATGATAAGAAAAATAACTGCTTACATAGACTTGAAAACACACAAAGGACTTGGAGAAAGCTACTGGCGTGACAACTGTCATGGCACAAGAGAACTGTAATTTTAAAAAAGGAATGATGATTATTCAAATCCTTAGAGAATAAAATGGACCAAAAGCTTAAATTTAATTTAAAAACATATTTTGTCCCTGGAAATCTAATGTATTGTTGGATTGATCTTTTTAATAATATAAATAGAAAAATTAGGTAACACAACAAAGAAGAAAAACGAAAGAATGAGAGAAAGTACACAACTTTGTTTATTTCATAAACATAAACTAGCTCCTAAAGTTTCATTTCTTGGTAAACAACTCCTTTTGGTTTTATGAAGCACTATTTATAGACAAAATCTTCACTTGAATAATAAGTTCATCTTTATGAAATTTCACATGTAAGTCAAACTAATTTTCTCCCCAGAGAGACTTCCTGTCCCAACACAACCTAAGCCCAAAACAAGTATTCTTGTGGTCCCAAAGAGACTAATCAAACTCCATCAGTTTGTGACACTCAAAATCTGACTTTCATGAGAAAAATTTATAAATTTGTATCTGCATATGCAATTTACATTATGGTTCATTTCCACTCTTTAAGAAAGTTGTTATTGAAGATGTTATTTAAAAATACTCTTACATCATAAGACATTTCCCATGTTTATATATTCCAAGAAATAAATCAACAAGAGCAGAAATATACTCTACTATACAAATCTATGATTTTTAAGCATATTTTGTGTATCAGCTCAATACCTTTTTGTCTAAAAAATAAGCAAACAAAAAGGTACTCAAAAATATTCAAGAGTTGCTGATTTTTCTTCTGACTAACTCAATGAGAGATCAAAATGTGTCACCTATATTTCAAGACCAAAGCATGACCTAGAAATTGAGCTGGTTACCAAAGCCTAATGAACTCAATCTAAACTAATTTTTGACTAATTGCAACTGGGAAGGGTTAATTTTGAATTTACACTGGATCTACTTCTGTGACTCATCACGTCACTTTTGTTAGGCATACATACAGGCCTGCTCAGGGAGGTAACCTGACCCTGCCCACCTACCAAGGACTGTGACAGTCTTGATCTCATTGTGTGCAAACCGTCCAGCCCTTCCTTTGTTGCTCAGCTCTCAGAAATTCACATTCGGGGAGGCCAGGATCACAGATAGGTATGACATCTTTGTTTGTTGATATGACAGGAAATGTTCCATTTTAAACCACCATGAAATGACTGTAAGGAAGTGAAACTAACACATCCCACCACTACCTGAGGCTTGCCATTCTAGGAGATATTTGTAGGAATTAAATGGTCTTTTTTAATCTCCCCCCATATCGGATCCATAAAAGAATCTGACATCCAGGCCCCAACAAGATGGTTATTACAGAGGTGCTAGCCTGCCGTCTTCCCCATCAGCCAGCTCCCAAATAAAGTCCCTTCCTGATCCAAACACTTTGTCACAGATTCATTGACTTAACATGTGGCAAGCAGAGCAAGCTTGGGCTTGGTAACATAATCATGCACAAAAAAAATAAAAATATTACAACACAAATTAGCAATATATTTTCTCTGTCATTAAAAACCAGCCATAAAGCAGATGAACAATTATTTGAGTCTTTTTTATTTCAACTTGAAAGAAATAAAATGAAACTCATAAGAAACAAGGTATCAGTTTTCCTGATGCTGGGGAAGACTAATGCGATTCCCTTGAACAGCAAGATCCAACCAGTCCATCCTAAAGGAAACCAACCCTGAATGTTCAGTGGAAGGACTGATGCTGAAGCTGAAGGTCCAATACTTTGGCCACCTGATGTGAAGAAAAGACTCTGGAAAAGACTCTGATGCTGGGAAAGATGAGCGCAAGAGGAGAAGGGGGCAACAGAAGAGGAGGTGGTTGGACGGCATCATCGACTCAATAGACATGAGCTTAAGCAAGCTCCGGGAGATGGTGAAGGACAGGGAAGCTTGGCGTGCTGCAGTCCATAGGGTTGCAAACAGTAGGACACAACTGAGCCACCAAACAACAATTTTATAATGTTTCATGTGATCCTCAGTCCCAACCATCTCCGTGAACTATGAATATCTTTTGCCATCACCCAGTTCATTGTAGTGAAACTGGTTTTAACACATAATAAATAAATGAGTTTCAAAAATCTACTTGAATAAATGGTTTGAACATTTGGGAGCTATGCATATATAAATATGTTAGTATTAGTGGGAACACGGAATGACTCTGCAACTGCTAGGATACTCCTATACTCTGTCAAAATCAAGTTACTTAAAGTGATTAAAAAAAAAATCTTAACTCCTTGAGTTCAATGCATTTTGTGGAATAGTAGTATCTCCATTACCAAAGAGCTTGTAAGAAATGCACGCTCTTGGGCCCATCCCCAAACTATTGAACCCAAATCTATACTTTAACAAAAGCCCCAAGTTACCCATTTACACATGAAAGAACAAAGAGTGTAGATTACTGTGTAAAGTGAAAATGGCTCAGCCATGTCTGACCCTTTGTGACCCCATGGACAACACAGTCTATGAGAACCCCATGAAAAGCTGAGTTCAGTTCAGGTGCACAATCACGTCTGACTCTTTGTGACCCCATGGACAGCAACACGCCAGGCTTCCCAGCCACCACCAACTCCCGAAGCTTGCTCACACTCATGTCCATTGAGTCGGTGATGCCATCCAACCATCTCATCCTCTGTCATCCCCTTCTCCTCTTGCCTTCAATCTTTCCCAGCATCAGGGTCTTTTCTCAATGAGTCAGTTCTTGGCATCAGGTGGCCAAAGTATTGGAGTTTCAGCTTCAACATCCGTCCTTCCAATGAATATTCAGGACTGATTGCCATTAGAATTGACTGGTTTGACCTCCTTGCAGTCCAAGGGACTCTCAAGAGTCTTCTCTAACACAACAGTTCAAAAGCATCAATTCTTCAGTGTTCAGCTTTCTTTATAAGCTTTCTATATATCTTTCTATATAAGCTTTCTTTATATCAGCTTTCTTTATAATCCAACTATACATAAGTCCATTATCAGTATGAAAAAGAAAAAAAAAAATAAGACACGGAAAAATGAACTCCCAAGGTTGTAGGTGCCCAATACGCTAGAGGAGAAGAGTGGAGAAAAAACTCCAGAAAGAAAGGAGAGACGAAGCCAAACTGAAAACAACACCCAGCTGTGGATGTGACTAGTGATGGACATAAAGTCCGATGCTGTGAAGAGCAATATCACACAGGAACCTGGAATGTTAGGTCCATGAATCAAGGCAAATTGGAAGTGGTCAAACAAGGAGATGGCAAACGTGACATCAACATTTTAGGAGTCAGTGAGCTAAAATGGACTGGAATGGGCAAATGTAATTCAGATGACCATTATATCTACTACCGTGGGCAAGAATCCCTTAAAAGAAATGGAGTAGCCCTCATAATTAACAAAAGAGCCTGAAATGCAGTACTTGGGTGCAGTCTCAAAAATGACAGAATGATCTCTGTTTGTTCCAAGGCAAATCATTAAATAGCACAGTAATCCAAGTCTACACCCAGACCAGTAATGCTGAAGAAGCTGAACGGTTCTATGAAGACCTGCAAGACCTTCTAGAACTAACACCCAAGAAAGAGGTCCTTTTCATCATAGGGCACTGGAATGCAAAATTAGGAAGTTAAGAGATACCTGAATTAAGGCAAATTCAGGCCTTGGAGTACAGAATAGAGCAGGGCAAAGGCTAATTGAGTTTTGCCAAGAGAACACACTGGTCATAGAAAACACACTCTTCCAACAACACAAGAGAAGACTCTATACATGGACATCACCAGATGATCAATACCAAACTCACATTGATTATATTCTGTGCAGCCAAAGATGGAGAAGCTCTATACATTCAGCAAAAACAAGACCAGAAGCTGACTGTGGCACAGATCATGAACTCCTTATTGCCAAATTCAGACTTAAATTGAAGAAAGTAGGGAAAACACTAGACCACTCAGGTATGACCTAAATCAAATCTCTTATGATTTTACAGTGGAGTGAGTGACAAATAGATTCAAGGGCTTAGCTCTGATACACAGAGTGCCTGAAGAACTATGGATGGAGGTTCGTGACATTGTACAGGAGACAGGAATCAAGACCATCCCCAAGAAAAAGAAAAGCAAAAAGCAAAATGGCTGTCTGAGGAGGCTTTACAAATAGCTGTGAAAAGAGGAGAAGCTAAAGGCAAAGGAGAAAAGGAAAGATACACCTATTTGAATGCAGAGTTCCAAAGAATACCAAGGAGAGATAAGCAAGTCTTCCTCAGTGATCATTGCAAAGATGCAGAGGAAAACAATAGGATGGGAAAGTCTAGAGATCTCTTCAAGAAAATTAGATATACCAAGGGTATATTTCATGCAAAAATAGGCACATTAAAGGACAGAAATTGTATGGACTCATTGTAAAACACCCTGATGCTGGAAATGATTGAAGGTGGGAGGAGAAGGGGATGGCAGAGGATGAGATGGTTGGATGGCATCACTGACTCAATGGACATGAGTTTGCGTAAGCTCCAGGAGTTGGTGATGGACAGGGAAGCCTAGCATCCTGCAGTCCATGGGGTTGCAAAGATTCGGACATGACTGAGTGACTGAACTGAATTGAACTGAACAGAAGCAGAATATATTAAAAAGAGGTGGCAAGAATACACAGAAGAACTATACAAAATGATCTTCATGACCCAGATAACCATGATGGTGTGATCACTCACCCACAGTCAGACTTCCTGGAGTAGGAAGTCAAGTGGGCCTTAGGAAGCATCACTATGAACAAAGCTAGTGGAGGTGATGGAATTCCAGTTGAGCTATTTCAAATCCTAAAAGGTGATGCTGTGAAAGTGTTGCGTTCAATATACCAGCAAATTTGGAAAACTCAGCAGTGGCCACAGGACTGGAAAAGGTCAGTTTTCACTCCAATTCCAAAGAAAGGTGATGCCAAAGAATGTTCACTACTGCACAATTCCACCCATCTCACATACTAGCAATGTAATGCTCAAAATTCTCCAAGCCAGACTTCAACAGTTTCTGAACCATGAACTTCCAGATGTTCAAGCTGGTTTTAGAAAAGGCAGAAGAACCAGAGATCAAATTGCCAACGTCCGTTGGATCATCGAAAAAGCAAGAGAGTTCCAGAAAAATATCTACTTCTACTTTATTGACTCTGCTATAGCCTTTGACTGTGTAGTATACAACAAAGTGTGGAAAAATCTTCATGAGATGGGAATACCAGACCACCTGACCTGTCCCATGAGAAATCTGTATGCAGGTCAAGAAGCAACAGTTAGAACTGGACACGGAACAATGGATTGGTTTCAAATTGAGAAAGGAGTACGTCAAGGCTGTATATTGTCACCCTGCTTATTTAACTTACATCATGCAAAATGCCATGCTGGATGAACCACAAGCTGGAATCAAGATTGCCGGGAGAAATATCAATAACCTCAGATATGCAGATGACACCACCCTTATGGCAGAAAGTGAATAAGACCTAAAGCGCCTCTTGATGTAAGTGAAAGAGGAGAGTGAAAAAGTTGGCTTAAAAGTCAACATTCAGAAAACTAAGATCATGGCATCTGGTCCCATCACTTCATGGCAAATAGATGGGGAGACAATGGAAACAGTTTGAGACTATTTTTTTGGGTTTCAAAATCACTGCAGATGGTGACTGCAGCCATGAAATTAAAGACGCTTGCTATTTGGAAGAAAAGCTATGACAAACCTAGATAGCATATTAAAAAGTAGAGACATTACTTTGCCAACAAAGGTCCATCTAGTCAAAGCTATAGTCTTCCCAGTAGTCGTGTATGGATGCGAGAGTTGGACCATAAAGAAAGCTGAACGCCGAAGAATTGATGTTTTTGAACTGTGACGTTGGAGTAGACTCTTGAGAATCCCTTGGACTGCATGGAGATCCAACCAATCAATCCTAAAGGAAATCAGTCCTGAATATTCACTGGAAAGACTGATGCTGAAGCTGAAGCTCCAAAACTTTGGCCACCTGATGTGAAGAACTGACACATTTGAAAAGACCCTGATGCTGGGAAAGATTGAAGGTAGGAGGAGAAGGGGATGACAGATGATGTGATAGTTGAATGGCATCAGTGACTTGATGGACACGAGCTCCTGGAGTTGGTGATGGACAGGGAACTGTGGCAGGCTTCAGTCCATGGGGTTGCAAAGAGTCAGACACAGGTGAGTGACTGAACTGATGGACTATACGGTCCATGGAATTCTCCAGGCCAGAAAACTGGAGTGGGTAACATTTCCCTTCTTCAGGGGATCTTCCCAACCCAGGGATTGAACCCAGGTCTCCTGCATTGCAGGCAGATTCTTTACCAGCTGAACCACAAGGGAACTAGCCTCAAATGTTTTTGTTATTCCTTTCTGACAGCAAACTCTGAACCAGTGGAGAAATGTGTAGCATCAGACGGTGGTGGTAAAGTAAGGAGTTGAAATTTGGAAAACAAAGTGTCTCTAGATTCTTCATATTCCCTCTTTCCTTAGACCCATACTAGTTTAGTGTTCTGCTACACTGTGTGATAGTCCAATCTAATAATTAAGGAATTTTTAGACCTTGATTGTTGCATTTTATACATCAGAGTTGATAATTTAAACATTTGGAAGTCAATGTGACAAAATGGAAAGGCATTCTATTTAGAAAGGATTTTGAATTCTGAATCAGTGTTTTTAATAGTTCTATGCCAACTAAATATGTTGGAGTTTCAGTTTCTCTGTTTGAAAGGTAGAAAGAAGCTAATAGTCTCAGCTCCTAAAGACCAGTCTCCCCTTCTTGTCTTACAGCCCCCTCCCACTCAGCAAAGGAGAACCTGCTTCAGATTATATCCCTCACACACCCACGAATATCCTTGTCTTCCTCCTCTTCCACCAGAGAAAACTCTCTGCTTTTAAGGAGCTCATGTGATCAGGTTAGTCCCAATGGATAATTTCTCCATTTTCAAGTCAACTGTGCCATGACAATGGGAGTAAAGCACAACAAATCCAGAGATCCAAGGATTCTGCAGGGTGCACACCCGAGGGACGTGAAAGCTTGGGGCATCTTAGAATCCTATCACACCAGAGAGAATACATAAAATTCTGCACAAAATGTATCAATTTCAGATATAAAACCTAAAACTATAAACTTCCAGAAGAAAACACAGTGGAAAACCTTCCCGATGTCAGAGTAAGTAAAGATTGCTAAGGCAGGATGCTAATCAATTTTAAATTAAAAAAATTAAAAAGCTAAATTTCAAAAACATGTTAAAATTCAGCTTTTTAAGAGACATTTAGAAACATGAAAAGGTAAGTTACAGGTTAGAAAATAATATTCATTTATATAGTTGACAAAGGTCTTATATTTGGACTATACAAAGAACTCATGAGCTAATAATAAAAGAACAATAAATGTCTAATAGGTATGTGAAAAGATATAATAATGGCTTATAGTAATGATTTCATGACTATCCTACCACACACCCTAAAAAAGGTCTAAAATTAAAAAAAACATGGACAATACACCATATTGTCAAAGATGTGGAACAACTGGAGCTCTCCTACATTCCATTTGGGGATATAAAATAGTACAACTACTTTTGAAAACATTTGGCAGTTTTTTTAATTAAAAATTTGCATACATGATTACATAAAGCACAAGACATTGATATGGACTATTATCCTGGATTATCCAGATGGGTCCAATGTAATTACAAGAGTCCTTAAAAATCAGAGAAGCTATAATGATGAAAGCAGGTGCCAGAGTGATGTCGTGTAGATTTGAAGATGTTAGCTTTGAAATGACTGGCTCTAAAAATGAAGAAGGGGCTACAAGCCAAAGAATGCAGATAGATTCAAAGAGTGGAGAAGATAAGGAAATAAATTCTCTCCTAGAATCTCCAGAAAGAGCCCAGTTGTCCAATACCTTGATTTCAGTCCAGCAAAACTAAGACTTCTAGACTAGCGAAGTAATAAATCTGTGTTTTTTAAAGCCACTAACTATGTGGTAATTTGTTACAGCAGCAATAGAAAGCTAACAGACCTTTACAGACAATGCCATGCTCCCTTTTACAATTGTGGTACACATGTTTTGATTATTATATACTTATTATATATCTTAATATCTGGCAATAAGCTCTAGAGCCTTATTTTCCTTTGAAATATTTTTCTTAGCCATTTTTCTTCCTAATTTTTACTCATGAACTTTATAAGTATTCTGTAAGGTCAAAATTAACATTGCTATTCTGAAATAGCATCAATTAATTTAGGGGAGAAGTCTTATTTTCATTACTGAATCATCAATCCAAGCTCACAGTATGTCCCTTAATGTATCGGAGATGGCAATGGCACCCCACTCCAGTACTCTTGCCTGGAAAATCCCATGGACAGGAGAAGCCTGGTAACCTGCAGCCCATGAGGTCAGACACAACTGAGCACTTTTCACTTTCATGCACTGGAGAAGGAAATGGCAACCCACTTCAGTGTTCTTGCCTGGAGAATCCCAGGGACGGGAGCCTGGTGGGCTGCCGTCTATGGGATTGCAGAGAGTCAGACACGACTGAAGTGACTTAGCAGCAGCAGCAGCTCTTAATGTATTTGTCTTCTTTAGCATTAATCTGTGAAGCTTTACAAGATTGTTTACTTGCTTTTTTTCTCATTAATTTCTAATGTTGATTTATGAATAGCATGTCCCCAGAAATAAGTTTTATTAATATAATTAAGCCATTTTTTCTGTGTCTTAAAATATTAAAGTTGTCATAGAAAGCTCATAGTTCTGTTTGCTGTGTTTCTTCAAGGTAATTTAAGCATTTTATGACCTGCGTTTCCTAAAGTACATTATATACATAAATACACATCATAGTTTCTCCTTTGTTCTGCTTTAACCCCTGCACAGTATTGCATATCATGGTTCTGCCATGTTATATTCTGTCACTGGAAAATTAAGCCATGTTCACTCTTTTGCTCTTATAGTTTGTAAAGCTTGGGTATCTTTGCACTTTTTTCTTTTTTTTTACTGTGTGAATATTTCCTTTAGGTATTAAGATTTTGTGTTATTTTAAATTTAGATAGAAACTTCAAAATGTTGCTTCTAAATTACTATTTTACTTTATTTGAGACATTTAATAATCATTCATTTTAAATCTTTTGTCGGTCTGATGGATTTTTGCCTTGAGTTTTTCTCATTGCTAGTTGAAGTCAAGTAACTTTTCATATTTTTATTAGATACTCATATGATCTTTCTTTTTTTTTTTATATGATCTAAGAAGTGATTTTTCATATTCTTAGTGGGTTATTTATCATTTTATTAGCTATTAATTTATTTAACAAACATACATAATAGTGCTATGTGCAAGATAATATTCTAAGAACTTTACAAATATGAATTTAGTAAATTGTTATACCTGGTCTATGAGGTAGGTACTATTCTTATTTCCATTTTACAAAATGAGGAGACTGAGCCTAGCAAGGCTGAAGGACTTTTCCAAAGTCACACAGCTGGTAAGTACCTGAACTGGGTCGCTCCAGAGTTTGTGCACTCACCTGCCCCACTGTATGCAAAGCTCTTCACATGTTCAGAACACCAATACTTTGTGATGTATACTACAAAAGTTTTCTCCCAGTATGTTTGTGTCTGAACATCATTTGATTTATTTAATCATAAATCAATCTACCTAATTTTACAAATGTGTGTCTAATTTAGTCATATAGTCTGAAATGAACATATATATAATTAGATTGAAACATATGATTAAAATATATGATTAAATAGAAACATAAAAAGGTTCAAAGAAAAATGTTCACTTCAAGATGTATCTACTAAAACTCATAAAGATTTTTTCTCCAGTGGTGTCACCTAATTTTTTTAGCTTTGCTATTTATATTTAAGTCTTTAATCATGTTCTCTTGAATAGTATGATATATATTGATCTTTCTATTTATACTTTGTAACCAGCCAGCTTGGGGACTGATTTACAATTTCTAAAAGATTTTCAGTTAATTATTTTTGGTTTTCTAAGAGACAATTGCTTTATCTGCAGATATAAGGGGAGGGGGTCTTTTTTTATGGCATTTTATAGAATTTGCAGAATAGTACTGAATAATTTTAATGATAGCAGTTATTCTTGTCTTATTGCTGAATACAGTGAAAAATGTTTTTTAGTGTTTCACTACTCAGTATGATGATATTTGTTATTCATTATCAATTTTAGCACAGTGGCTCAATTAGTTGAGTAAAAATCAAATATAATGCATCTTTTTAAAACATGACTCTTGAATTCCTCTATATATAACTCTTGAAGTACACAGTACAGAATACTATGGAAGAGTTAATTTTGCTAAATAAAGGCAACTTATGAGCTTGATATGGATCATGGTTAAGGGAGAAATCTGGCCCAAATGCTGGCATCTGCATTTCCTAGTTTCCATTAAAGCACAAACCATCACTGCTGGTCAGTATCATTATGAGACACCTCCTATCATTATCGTGCTGTTTCAATATGGCCTATAGTCACAATGTCCCCGCTGTCATGATCTGGAACTATCTGCTGTCTACTTTTAAAGACCACACCATGGTGAAATCAGGAGCATGTTACGTCTCCATCAGCAGGGATAGCCCTACTTTCAGGCCTATGTAGCTCTAGTGTCTTCTACAAGGTGTGTTGCCTTTCGGGCTACTCCCTTGGAACACCATAGAGTCTGTTTTATTCTGTGAACCCCCTAAACATTGCTGGGATTTCTAGCACTTTGACTTGGGGTTTCAACAAGGAGAAGAGGCAGAATGCAGGATAATTTTACAAAAACCTTTATGTTGAAAATCTAATTTTACCTTCTCTCAGTTTCCTTTCCTTTCTGAGAATTGATGAAATTCAACTTTACTTTCCACCCTCCCCTCTCCCCTCTTTTTTCTTTTTTTCTTTCTTCCTTGAATGAGAAAAATGGCTTTTACTTTAACACATATTCTTCCCTCCTATGTGGTTGTATGACTTTTCAGCATACTATGCATATCCTGTTTTCTGTTGTGTCCCAGTGCCTCGCACAAGGCTGGGGGTTGATATTAAATAAGTATTTCTTGAATGAATTGAGAAAAGAACAAATACCTTTAAAAATAAATCCTGTATTTTTGTCCTGGTTCTACTATGTATTTCTGGCATGACTTTGGAGACATTATTTACCCCTTATCTCTTGCCTCATCTACAAAGTTAAAATAATAAACCAAAACTGTTACATTAGATAATTTGGAAACTAGAAAGCACATTTTGTAAACTGGAAAGCTACACAAATGCAAGTCTATTATTATTATTACACATTCTTCCCAACACTATTGCATGTTAAAGGAGTTTACTCAATAACCCAAAGGATTGGATCTCTGAAGACAGAACTATAGCAGGAGGATTTTGAGTCAGAGGAGATTTTCTAGCTGTCCTTCAAGTTTGCACGTATTGTGGAGCATTTGATCTGTGCTCACCCTTTGCACGAGGGTGTGTACGCAAGTCCTGGACAGCAGGTAGCCTCCGGTCGAGTGGGGAAGACTTCTAAGTCACACAGCCCACCTAAGGCCAGGGCTCCCCCCGTGCCCTTCAGCGCCCTCCGTGACTCTAATGTCTCTTCTCTCACACTTCATGCAGTCCAGCTGCTCTCATGGCAATTTGTTCCTACATTCTTCCGCCGCCTTTTCTTGCCATTTCCAGATCTTCCTAGATAAGAAGTTCTGTTTTTCTTATTTCTGTGAAGGCGGTGTCTTTCATGTTCAGATTAAGCCATTTGACATGGGGTGTTTTCTCTAGAGGTTTCTAGAGTTCTTACACTTTCATTCTTTGAAAAGCCTATGTGGACCTTGTACTAGTCCTTATACTACAAGCTGTAAAATCCAAAGTCATGTTGTAGAGTTATAATCTCCTCCCTTGTTTCCCCGGCTCTCTATTTTATGGTATTCACTCCATGATGTGTTCTTAATAAGTATATTTTTCCTACATTTCTGAAGATGCTGTCCCTGTTGGTGAAAAGGGAATGGTAAGGATGCATAAATAATATATTCCTGATCTGTCTAAACACAATTTAGGGGGGAAAAATAAAATATAAGATTTTTTCTGGGCATTCAGGATTTATTAGTATGCCTTATTGACATATTCCTGTGCCTTCAGACAGAAAAGGGTGATTTACATTAAAAGATGTGATTAACTATAAATACATGTTCAATAGCTGTGAATTAAGTCTCTGTGTATGTCTCCTGGAGTTTTATACATTCCTTAAGGTTTATTTTCAAGTAGATGAGTATATATCACAGTGTTTTGTTCAAAGTACTAAAACTGTTCAAATATCCACTGCAGAATTACTGACTGTTGTACATGCCAGTGTTCATGACAAAATATTTGAGAGAAATAGAGAGACAGAGAGGGGGCAGAGAGTTGAAAGAAGGAAGAAAGAGTCAGGCATGATTGTGATAATTATTTTTCATAAAAGGTGTCTATGAGGTCAGTTATAAAATGGATGCTGAATATTATAATAAAAGATAAATAATAATCAGCTTCAGAAACCACTTTTGACTCTGATGAGTATTTTTAATGTTCTTGTGCACTTTACAAATAAAGCCTCCTTCTCCTTGTGCCCCCACTCTAATCTTGATGGAGTCAACCTTTCACACAAATATGAAATGTATTAATTAAATTAAGATGAAACATGAGATTTAGCAGTGGAAATGTAGGAACACACTATATACTGACTACAGTGCCAAAAGTGAAAGTGAAATTCATTTAGTCCTATCCAATTCTTTGCAACCCCATGGATATACAGTCCATGGAATTCTCCAGGTCAGAACACTGGAGTGGGCTAGCCTTTCCCTTCTCCAGGGGATCTTCCCAATCCAGGTCTTCCACATGGCAGGCAGAGTGTTTACCAGCTGAGCCACAAGGGAAGCCCAAGAATCCTGGAGTGGGTAGGCTATCCCTTCTCCAGTGGATCTGCCTGACCCAGGAATGGAGCCGGGGTCTCCTACATTGCAGGCGGACTCTTTACCAGCTGAGCTGTCAGAGAATCCCAACCACAGTGTCATGTTCACTCTTACCTTGTGTAAGAGACACGTTCTTAACACTACTCCACAGTCTCTACTTCCCTGAAACCTGATTGACATATCCTGATTATTATACATGTCTAATTTTCCCTAGAAAGCATACTCCTTAATTTTATTTCTTAGCTTTCTCCTACTTATGTAATCTCTGACTTAGACCATCAACAGTGATTTCAAGTAGGAAATGTCACACTTCCCTAGAAAATGGGTAGATACCTCTACTTCTCTTCCTTCAAATATTTGAATTGTTCTGTACAGCTTAAAGAATGCATTCTTCCACATCTATTGTGCATTTTCTGCCATTCCAAGGTTGATTTCAAGTAGCCTTGTTCACATGTGCTCAATATTTTTTAATTGAAGTAGAGTGATTTACAATACTGTATCAGTTTCAAGTGTAGAGCAAAGTGATTTTATATATATATATATATAAAATATATATGTATATACATGTTCTTTTTCAGATTTTTCTGTAAGTTACTATAAAATATTGTGTCTAGTTCCCTGTGCTACACAGTAGCTCCTTGTAGATTATCTATGTGACATACAGTAGTGTGCATATGTTAATCTCAAACTCCTAATTTATCCTCCCCTGTCTCCCCTTTGGTAACTATAAGTTTCTTTTCTGTGTCCGTGGTTCTATTACTGCTGTGTAAATAATTTCACTTGTGTCATATTTCAGATGCCACATGTAAGTGATATCATATGATATTTGTCTCTATCAGGCTTACTTCACATAATATTAACAGTCTCTAGATTCACCCACACTGCTGCAAATGGCATTATTTCATTTTTAATTGTTGAGTAATATTCCATCATAAACATGTATATGTATGTTTGTACGTATGTACGTGTCACATGTGGCAACAGTTTCTTTCACACAACAACCCTGGGGGTCTGATTTCACTTTATCCATTACAGAGATTGAGCATGCATTCGTGCTAAGTTGCTTCAGTCATGTCCAACTCTTTGCGACCCCATGGACTATAGCCCACCAGGCCCCTCTGTCCAAGGGATTCTACTGGCAAGAATACTGCAATGGGTTGCCATGCATGCCCTTCTCCAGGGGATCTTCCCAACCCAAGGATCAAACCCACATCTCCTGTGTCTCCTGCATTGCAGGCAGATTCTTTACTACTGAGCCACTGGGGAAGCTTCATTATAGAGATTAGGAAATTAGCAATTAGATAATTAGAAAAAAAAATCTGGATGACAGCTGCTCTGTCATCCAGTCAAGATTTTAACCCTTGAATGTCTCACCCCTAAAATCCATCCATTAGTGGGCATTCAATAAACATTTGTTAAGTGACTATACAAATGTATAAATGTCACTACCACTTTAGAACACTCGAGAAAGCAACAGAATTATGCAAAAGGAGATCAAACCAGTCATTCCTAAAGGAAATCAACCCTGAATATTCATTGGAAGGACTCATGATGCTGAAGCTGAAACTCCAATATTTCAGCTACCTGATGCGAAGAACTGACTCATTGGAAAAGACCCTGATGCTGGGGAAGACTGAGGGCAGGAGGAGAAGGGGGCGACAGAGGATGAGATGGTTCGGTGGCATCACTGACTCAATGGACATGAGTTTGAGCAAACTCTGGGAGATAGTGAAGGACAGGGAAGTCTGGTGTGCTGTAGTCCATGGGGTTGCAAAGAGTTGGACATGACTTAGCAATTGAACAACAATGAGTGATGGGAGGAAAGGGGATAATAAAGAGAAATTTCACAGTTGAATGAGACTGTGAATGAGGTGGGAAATGTAAAAAGAAAGGAAAAAACTCAGGTGCTTCTGAATTCACTTACTAGTCTCAGTACTGTGCCACCACACTGATCTCTTTCATAGGCCCCAGACCTTTTTCACTGATTTTGCTCTAAATATACAAATAGATAAGACTGTCACTTCTTTAAAACATTGTCAGTAATATATGATACTATAAGACAGTTACAATACTGCAAGTGTTTGACATTTGTATTTCTAGATGCTAAATGTTAAACTACCAACATATCAGTTTTTAAAATCTATTCCATCAACTGACAGGACCTTCCCTTTAAATTAAAATACTCTCAGGAAGTACATTACTGTTATTTAGCATCAAGAGGATAAAACAAATCTTACTTTGTAACCACTGTGAAATAAATATCTAGGCTTTATATTTGTGAGAGCTCCTACACATTGCACTCTTAGGAGGCCTATTACCTTGATAGGAACCATCACCAAAACATTGTTACATAGTCTTCAATATTTAACATTATCAATTAATTTAATAAACCAAATTTACCATTTTTTACCCCTAACTAAAGGACATACAGTATATCTCATCTTAAGAAATTTTAAGGAGCATCAAATTCTTTCATTCCATAAGACTTCATAATATGTAAAGTATAAACAATTTTGAAACTATCTTTAAAAATACATGACACTGGCTAATTTGTACATTTCTAATTGATTCAATTAACATGTGTTAACTAGCTGCTATATTTTACACACTGGACTATGTACCTTGAGCACAAAAATAAATACCAAATTCTATCCTGTATCTGTAACATAAGGAAACAGGCATGTCACAATGATAGTGAAGATAATAAATCTATTATTTATACTTCACTTATATTTAATACATAATTAAGTCTAATATATAATTATATAAGTACAATAACATAAGTGAATTAAACATATAATAAATGCTTTGTGTAGGTACCATTAAATTAATTAGTTAATAATATATCTAATTTAATCCTGACAATTCTGAAAGTTAGAAAATAACTGTACACACATGTGCATGCATGTTCAGTCGTGTCCGACTCCTTGCAACCCCACGGACTGCAGCCCTCCAGGCTCCTCTGTCCATGGGATTCTCCAGGCAAGAATACTGGAGTGGGTAGCCATTTCCTCCTCCAGGGGATCTTCCTGACCCACAGGGATCGAACCTGTGTCTCTTATGTCTCCTGCACTGGCAGGCAGTTCTTTACCACTAGCACCAGTTGGAAAGCCCAGGAAATACTGTACACATTTCACCAATAATAGAAATGAGACAGGTGAAGCTTATTTAGATTGTACAGTAACATGAAGGGTTTAAGTCAGAGTGCCCAGGATCAAACTCCTGCTCCACAGTTTATGCCTCAGGCTCTCCATCTGTACATAGCACCCCACTCCAGTCCTCTCGCCTGGACAATCCCATGGATAGAGGAGCCTGGTAGGCTGAAGTCCACGGGGTCGCTAAGAGTCGGACACGACTGAGCGACTTCACTTTCACTTTTCACTTTCACGCATTGGAGAAGGAAATGGCAACCCACTCCAGTGTTCTTGCCTGGAGAATCCCAGGGACTGGGGAGTCTGGTGGGCTGCCGTCTATGGGGTCACACAGAGTCGGACACGACTGAAGCGACTTAGCAGCAGCAGCAGCTCCATCTGTAAAGCGGATGACAAAAGAACACGACCCTTATAGGGTTAAGGACGAGAAGGCAGCTACCTGGGTAAGTACTTGAAGCAGGGCCTCACGTGTAATTAAGAGCTGAACAAATGCTAGCAGATATTATTTCTCTCACAAAAGCAGTGGAAGTAATTGGGGTAGGTGAATGATGCAAGAATGAAAATTACTGCATAGAACAAAAGAACCAAGAAAAGCTTAGCTGTTTTTCCTTTTCCTTAATAAACTCTCAGGTAGTTAGGAGTACGTGATACATAGACAGGGACAAAGCAGATGAGGGAGGCATTGATTATACAGGAAATTCACTGAACAGGGTACCATGGTTAAAATTCAGCCTGTGATTTCTCTGTGATTTTTCCATTCACATCTTACTCTATTCAGATAACAATGGAATTGGAAGTAAGAAAATGGATAGAAGAGAGTCATAAAGAGAAGAGGACCCATTCTATTTTGTTTAGTATTTTTTTTTCTACCAGACCCTTGCTTTTACTTTTTATTATCAGAAAAACTGCCTGTAGTTTACTTTCTATGCTAGGTACAAACAGGGGTGATGAGCACCATGAACCCTGACTTATCTTATGGCTTCTGATAAATAAATAAGACTCTCATCAGTTGCTGTGGGCTTTTGTTTTTTTTCCATTGAAACAATTGAGAAGTAACTGTTTCATGGTCCACAACTGAATATTTCACACAGATTAATGAAATTTTAATCTGATAGCTATTGAAATTTATGGTGGTAGTATATATATATGTATGTGTGTGTGTGTATATATATATATATATATATATTTTTTTTTTTTTCCCGAGCAAAAACTGGCCAGTGAAGTGAACAAGGGTTTTGGAGCCAGACAGATCTGAGTTCAAGTCCAGCCTCTGACAGATACCTGCAGAGTATGCTTGGGTAAACTGACTAACCTCTTTGATTTTTTTATATTCTTATCTGTATCATGGAGATAATTTTTTCTTACTGTGGCTGATTAGAAGATAAAATGGATGTGTGCATGTGAGACACCAGATCAGTGATTATCAAGTAATTTTTACTTCACACATATTCGTTTCCTTACACCTTTTTCCAATAATTGCATGCTTAGTTGCCTCAGTCATGTCTGACTCTTTCCAACCCTATGGACTATAGCCCACAAGGTTCCTCTGTCTGTGAGATTCTCCAGGCCAGAATACTGGAGTGGGTTGCCAGGACCTCCTTCAGGAGATTCTCCTGCATTTCCTGCATTGGCAGGCAGGTTCTTTACCCAGAGCCAGCTGGGAAGCCCCTTCCAATAATTAGAGTGGGATTGTTTTGTTTGTTTGTTCTGTTATCCACAGCAAAAACTATAGTAACACAGAAAAATAAAGGAAACACAGTGAAAGTGACTGATATTCTTATATTTAGTCAAGTTTCATTGATTACTATATATGTGTATACATATGCGTTTGTGTGTGGAGAGAGAGATAAACAGAGAGAGAGAAATAGGAGAGGAGGATGACAGGCAGTAAGAAAAATGGACGATAAAGGAGTTGAAGTGTTTTAAGTGATCACAAAAGGAACTCAAATTTTAGAACAATATCAAAGTATAGTCATCATGAAATACACTAATATATCATTAACATAACTTTTGAAGGAATGCAAAATCATCATAATCTTCTTACATTTGATTCTATGCTTTGCTGCAACAGGAATGTATAAACAACCCAGGTAATTCACCTTGCCTAAACCTTGGTTTTCCAAGATGCATACTCCTAATTCATTTCACTGATGATTCCTCATGTTCACTAGTTAACAATATGTACTTTTTTTATGTAAATGGTTCTACAAAGGAGCTAGATTCTTCCTGCACTCTATTTCCTCAAACATTTCATCCCCCATCCTGAAATGTCTTCTGACCCTTCCTCTGCCAAGCAAAATCCAATTTGCTTGAGAAATCCAGCTCTCTGTGTCTTTAGAGTCTTCCTGGACTAATTCCAATACCAGCTTCTCAAATACTGATTCAAGACAATGTTTTCACAACACAGGACAAATGAGAAAAACAACTTTTATGATGGCTTATGAATATAAAACCTGAATAGTAAGGTTCTGATTTTCATTATTCTTTGTTATATTTGAATATCCATAGTATGTTTATGTATCAGGTTTTTAGGGACAAAACTAATTGCAAATATCTGCTATCTCCATAAGTCATTAAAATATTCTGAAAACTCCATTATTGAGCACTTACACTACCTTTCTCAGACAGCTTCTACCACCCAATAACAAAGCAAAAATAATTTATCGGTACGTGGGCCCTGATTTTGATTTTGTAACATATGGTCACACATTTATATCATATAATACAGTACTTAAAAATAGATAGAACTTGCATAATGTGAATAGACTATCTTACATTTTTGCCAACTGCTTCAGGATCTTTTGTATTGTCTCCCCTATATATTAAAACGGTATTATTTGGGATTCATACCTAGAGCTCATCTGGTGTAGAAAAGACATGCAGTACTCGCTTGCTGATTAGCTGCAATAATGGCTCATCTAAAGGAACAGAAAAACAAAGTGACATTTCTATTAGAGGACAGCTTCTTAAGGACAATGATTTGATGAATAGAGAATTAATAACATGAGCCATTCCGAAAATATCCAACTCAAGTAACATAATAGAAGAAGACAAAAACATCCATTTCTGATTCAAATATAGCCTGAAGATTTACGAATTATTGATGATCTCTATAAATGTTGAAAACAGTGTTTATTCGTGCAGACTTAGAACTTTCTCCCCTCTGCACTAAGAAGTGACCACTTCCGCTTCCCCAAGCCTTACACCAAATTGATAATACAGTATGCTTGTGGCAAGAAAAATGGTTCTCGTGCTTTCAGGGCTACAACAGCAATCTTTCCTTTCCATTTCAGAAATAATAAAAGCATAGCCTAGAAAACTGCTATAGAGGTGAAAGAGCAAGACCTTTGTTTATGAGGGAAAAAGTCCATGTGTGTAATTCTCTTGCCTTGCCTTGGGCCAAACACATTCACGTGTTGAAAAAGGAGGAATCCTCTCTTTCTTCTTACATAAAATGTAAACCTTTGTACATGTGCCCTATTTTAATCTCCCTTTCAGTTAGAGCTGCCAGTACACAATTTGACTGTTTTCATTCAACTGCCTCTCATTATTTGTTATCTTTCTAAAACCAAAACTAGTTTGTGTATAATGATAAAATCCAAAGCAATATTCGTTTCCTACATAATTATATCAAGTCACCTATATTTTCCTCTATACAATTAGTATGTTTATCTTAATAATGATTCCCCAAATGTCCCAGAAATCTTTGGCTTTATTTCAAAATAAGAATGTTGGTTTGACCTAAGACTAGCATGAGAAAGATACTTCTTTGGGAAATATTTTAGGGAACAACTTAGAAAGTTTTGTATCAGGGATGATCTGTAATGACTTTTATTCTTTAAGATCTATAGAAGTGCTTGTCATTTATTTACATTAAGAAAATGATTGCTTGAACACGGCAAAGCTGAAATCTTGTTCATTAAGTTCATGTTTCATATAAATATTAAAATTTATGCTGTTCCCTTGTGGAGTTTAATAAGAGCTTTATGATTAATACAACAAGGATAGAAGTTAACTTGTAAACAATATTAATCAATTAAATTGAACCAACTTGTTATGAACATTTTAATGACCTCTTTCTTTCCTGTTGGAGGAAGAAAACACTTTGTGAAGTTCTATACTAAGAGAAACAATTTGTTCCATGTGAAATATAATTGACCCCTGAAAAACACAAGGGTTAGGGGTGCCAGTTCCCTTGCAAAAATAGTCCTATAACTTGACCCTTTGACCCTCAGTTCAGCATCCACAGATTCAACCAACCACAGATTGTGTAGTACTGTAGTACCTATTTGTTTAAAAAAAAAAAAAAAAGCAACACTACGTGTAAGTGGCCCTGCACAGTTCAAACCCGAGTGGCTCAAGGGCCAGTTGTGTACAGATGAGGCATGTGAAACAGCTACCCCTAGCCGATCCAGCTGAAGCATAAAGCTTTTAAACTCGGGACGCATGAGCCATGGAGTTTAAATGTTTATATTTTACCCTAATTCTACCTGATTGACTTTTTAAGTGATGACTGCTGTACACGGAAAAGAAAGTGTCTCCTTTGAAATTAAGAAACTACGGGGTGAACTGAGAGTAACACAGACAGACACACGCACCGTCACGTGCACAACAGCCGGCCGGAAGCAGCCGTATAGCGCGGGCAGCTCGGCTCGGCGCTGGGTGAGGACCCGGGGGGCAGAGCGGGGTGGGCGGGAAGGAGACAAACGGCGGGAATGCACGCATACAGACGGCCGATTCACTGGGTTGTATGGCAGAAACTAACAACACTGGAAAGCAATTATATTCCAATTAAAAAAATCATGAATAGTGAGGTTGTCCCAAATTTAACCAGGAAGCAAGTAATGATGAAATGTAAGGTTTTGCCTCTACTGGCCTCAACCATTTACCTAATGGTAAGGAAGTAAAAGTGGTGAGCTTTTGGCCCAAGACTTGCAGGAGATAAATTCCTTCAGGAAGCAAAAGAAGAAAATTTCAAATTTCCTTCTCAAAAGAATTTAAGAGTAAATAGAGAACATAATAAAGTTCAACTCTCTCAAAAATCAAATGCCTATGATATGCATATAATATCTGAAACAAATCTAAGCAAAATAGTTAGTTGGAATATGGAAAAACTTATTAGTACTTTGGATCCTTTTATTTTCACTCTAAAATTGAGGAGGTTGAGTTTTGATTAGATTTTCCCCAAAGAGATAATAATTGGAGCAAGGTGTTTCAAAGTGTTACAGGAGATAACATGGAAGCCGGAAACCTCATTTTCCCCTTTCTTTTGCCTTCTATAACTTATGGGGACTTACAGGGCTTTAGGATTTACCCAAAGGTTCTCATTGCCCCCAACTAATTAACAATTAGCAGTGAAATAAAGACACTGTCAATATATTTTTTACTAGTGTGAGACTGACAATCTTATTGATACAGACATTTTCCAGCTACCTGAGTAATAAAATGTTTATGTTTTTGAATTGGATTTGAGTAATTCTGCAATAAACAAATGCATTACTAATATAGCAGAGTATATAACTATTTTAAAATATCAGAATTGAATTGGAATTCTCTTGTAAAGCTTTAAATATATGGAAGTAGGCTTACAAAGAAATTTCCAACAAATGATACACAAACATAATGAAAATCAACATGAACTTAAATTAAAAATGTATCTTTGAAGGAAGAAAAACAACATTTTATGGCCACCTTTTTATTGCTTGCCCTGTATAGCAGACCATGTTTCATTTTATCATCAGACATATGCAAAGTATTTCTATGCATTCTTTTGGGATGCAAGGGACATCTCCTAAAGACTTTTACTAAAAACAAGTTCAGGCAAAAACACATTCCAATATATTCTTTGTGCTACTGTTCTACAAAATCACTGACTATTTTTCAGAACATTTCAGAAACAGGAATTCAAACAAAAGCCGTTGGATGCCAAGAAAGATCATGAATTGTTCATACAATTTGATAGGTAGGTTTGTTATATTCAAAAAATTAAATAAATGTAGTGATATACAAAATTCCAAACCATTTGCCTTGTTTCATAACTGCAAAGAGTCAAAAGTAGCCAAATTTATGAACTCTATTTTTTGATTTGTCTGATTCTTGGAACCCAGATTTGTACATGCAGATTAAGTAATTCCATGATGTAACTTGTGAGATTGTATTCAAAGTTGATCAACAAATTTTTCTTTTCCTATATACCTGAGTAGACAATATCCTTAATAAATATATATGTATCAAGTATTTTTTATGTGTACTTTTACCTGTATCAAATATTGATAATAAAAATAACTTTAAGAATAAATAAATCATATTCCTTTTCCACTACCTTCACATAGGAAAATGTTGTAGATACTTTGTATTTTCAGAAAAGGACCTCAAGATAACTATTAGAGTAAAATAAAAGGCAATGGAATTTAGTACATTTCAAATTATAAAAGCCTCAAACCGCTCATGGACCCAAGCACCAGGCCCACCCACTCACAGACTCCTCCAGTTGGCCTGTCCAAAGTCTCAGGCTGGGCTAACTGATGAAGAAATTTACCTTCCGAATTCAATGTTAAGATCGAAAGAGATGAGTACTTCCTCAGATGTACAAATGACAATGCAAGCTATAAGGATCATGAAAAGGGAGAGAAACATGTAGCCACCAAAGAAACAAAATAAAGCTCTAGTAACTGAACTTAAAGAAAAAAAGAACAAATTATATGATAAAAATTCAACTAGTCATCTTAATGAAGCTTAGTGAACACAAAAAAACACAAACAGTAAACGAAACCATAAAATCAATACCTGAAAAAATGAGCTGTTGAAAAGGTAGCAGCCACACAAAAAGAAACAAAGATTCTGAATCTGAAGAATACAGTGACTGCACTGAAATATCCAATAGAGATCATTAGAGCCAAGTGTACCAACCAGAAGGAAGTAACAGCAAACTCAAAGACAAGTCATTTTAAATTGCCTAGTCAGGGAGACATAAAGGAAAAGAGAGAAAAATAATAAAGCCCACAGAACTTATAGAATACCGTCAAAGAGAATCACATCATGGGAGTTCTAGAAGGAGAAAAGAAAGACAAAGGGATAAAAAAGCTTATTTAAAGAAAAAGATGACTAAAAATCTCCCAAAACTAAGGACAAAAAAATGGACATCCAGATTCATGAAACCCAAAAATTTCCAAAAATACTGGTTCTAAAGAGTTTTACACCAAAACAAAATATAATTAAATTGTCAAAATTTATTCACCAACTATGAAAGTCCAATACTATCGCCACCTGATGCGAAGAGCTGATTAATTTGAAAAGACCCTGATGCTGAGAAAGATTGAGGGCGGGAGGAGAAGGGCACGACAGAGGATGAGATGGTTGGATGGCATCACCAACTCAATGGACATGAGTTTGGGTGAACTTTGGGAGTTGCTGATGGACTGGGAGGCCTGGCGTGCTGTGGTTCATGGGGTCACAAAGAGTCAGATGCGACTGAGCGACTGAACTGAACTGAAACTGAATCAATGTGATACAGCACACGAACAGAATGAAGCATAACAATCACCTGCCATATCAATAAATGTGGAAAACTCAACTAACAAAATTCAACACCCTTTCATGATAAAAACTCTCAAATTATGTATAGAAGGAACTTACTTCAACACAATAAAGTCTATATATGAAAACCCCTCATTTGGTATAATACCCAGCAGTCAGAAACAAAGGTTTTCCTCTGAGATCTGTAACAAGGCAAAATGCCCATTCTTGCCATTTCTTTCAACATCATATTGGGAGTCCTATCTAGAGCAATCAGGCAAGAAAAAGATATAAGCACCCAAATCAGAAAGGAAGAAATGAACTTACATCTGTTTTAAGAGGAAATAATTTTACATGTAGAAAAAGTCAAATACTCCAACCAAAAAACTACTAGAACTAATAAATATTCAGAAAAGTTGCAGGATATAAAATCAGTATACAAAAATAAGCTATATTTTTATACACTGACAATGAACTGTCCAAAAAGAAAATTATGTAAAAAATTCCATTTAAAATAGGATCAAAGGATAGACTACTTGGGCATAAGTTTAAATAAGGAGGTGAAAGATTTGTACATTGAAAACTGTAAAATGCAGATGAAAGCAGGCACAAGTAAACAGACATTCCATGTTCCTCAGTTAGAAGAAACATTGTTAAAATGTTGATACTAGACAAAGAAATCTACAGACACAATACAATCTCTATTAGGAGCCCATAGCACATTTTTGGAGAAACAGATAAAAGAATCTTAAAATTTACATGGACCCACAAATAGCATGAAGAGCCAAAGTACCTTTGAGTAAGAAGAACACAGTTGGAGGCATCATTTTTCCCCCATTCAAACTATATTAACAAGCTAAAGTAATCAAAATAGTATAGCACTGGCATTTACAGAAAGACATAGTCTGATAGAACAGATGAGAGCCCAGAAACAAGCCCATGCATATATGAGCAATTGAATTCAGAGAAGGGTATCAAGAACACACAATGGGCAAAATATAGTTTCTCCAACAAATGGTGTTGAAAAAACTGGGTATCTACATCCAAAAAATTAAAATGAACCCTTATTTTATAGCATATATAAAAATAAATTCAAAATGGATTGATGACTTAAATGTATGATCTGAAATTGTAAGACTCCCAAAAGAAAATACAGAAGAAAAGTCTCTTGACAATTATCTAGGCAATGATTTCTTAGATATGACTCCAAAAACACAGACCCTCGTCTCACCTCTCTGTTATGACTCCACAGAAGATACACAAAACAACTTGCAGTTTGTAGGGAAAAAATCAAACAGATCACTAGTAATTATAAGCCTTTATTCAGAAGGCCACAGATTATCTTTGGGGGATAAAAAGGTAGAATTTTTACAGCTTTTTAGCAACAGAGTCATCTGAAGTTCAGCTAGTTTCAGGAATAGTGGGTCAAAGTTTGTTTTAAAGAGGGAGAAATTGTTCCCGTACTTCAACAGTGATGGTTTTGGCAATTTAACTTATCAAGTAGCTGAAAGAAACAATTAGGTAAGTTCAAGTTCAATAGGGGATTGAAAGAAACAGCTGCAGGTAACAAGGGCTTGCAAGGGAATCCGTGGAAAATTTTTAAGCCTCTCAGGTTCATTTTCAATGTATGTATCACAACTCTGCTATGTGCCAATATTACTTGTTTTCATTAGATTTCTATTTATTTCAGTTATTTGTATTTATAATTATTTATTATGATAATAGACCTACAATTTAGGCAGAAATTTTTATTTCTTATTGGATGTTATTTTACAATATGTTGTAATTAAGTTAATCAAGTAATAATCTTATTCTCAGCACATTTTTTTAAGTTCCTTGACGGTGTTATTTTTTTCTAAAACTACATTCTCTAAGGTTCAGAAGCACCTTATATATGTACTAAGCACTGGAAAATTATAATAGTAGCCAGTTACCTGATTAAAAAAAAATTTAAAGTGTGTAAAAGCTGGATTGTAAGGGCCCAATTAAAATGCAGGCAGTGAGGAAGCAGGAGCAGTTAAGTGTATATTTATACTAGAACATTTGATGAAGAAGGGAAGGGGTAAGCAGAGTAGCAGCCTAAGAGATCAGAGGGGAACATTTTATTTATATATTTACTTACTTCCAGTCTTTCTGAGAGACACCTGACATATAGCACTGTATAAGTTGCAGGTACACAGCATATAACAACATGATTTACAGATGTCATGCAGTGATTGTCACAGAGAATTAGTGAATAGCCAGCATCTCATACAGGTACAAAATTAAAGGAACTGAAAAATAAATAATATTTTTTCTCTTGTGATGGGAACTCTCAAGAGCTTCCCTGGAAGCTCAGCAGTAAAAAATTTGCTTGCGATGCAGGAAATGCAGGTTTAATTCCTGGAGCAGGAAGATCCTCTGGAGAAGGAAATGGCAACCCACTCCAGTATTCTTGCCTGGGAAATCCCATGGCAGAGGAGCCTGGAGGGTTGTAGTCCATGGGGTCACAAGAGTCGCATGAGACTAAGTGACTAAACCACCACCAGAACTCAGGATTTACTCTCCTGACTTTCATAGGTAACATACAGCAGTGTTAATTATATTTATCATGTTACACATTATATCCCTAGTACTTATTTATCTTACAGCTGGAAGTTTGTACCTTTTGACTGCCTTCATTCAATCACCCAATTTCCCCTCCCTTGATAGCCCCTCCACCCCACCCCTGCTTCTGGTAACACAGACCTAATCTCTTTTTGCAAGAGTTTGTTTCTGAAGTGTAGTTGATCTACAATACTACATTAGTTCCTACTAGACAACATAGTGATTTGATATTTCTATATATTTCAAATTGATTGCCACAGTAAGTCAAGATATGTCACCATTAGGGAGTATCTTTTATAACAGATGGAGTCTATTCATGTTATTTGACAAAAGGAAAAAAAGAGTAAGTTTAGAATATTTGATGGAGTGAAGTCTCAGCAGATACAGGAAGTAATAAGAGTGAGAACACAGACTAAAGATGGTGCAATCAGGTAAGTTTCATCTCTTCAGGGAAGCTGTGAGTAAAATCATTTGCTAAGAAAGAGGTGGGGAAGGGGACTGAATCTTTGGGAAACTGAGGGAATGGAGATTAGCAACAGATGTCCTTAAAAGCAACCTAGATGTCCATCAGCAGACAAATGGAAAAGAAAGCTGTGGTACATATAGACAATGGAATATTACTCACCCATTAAAAAGAATACATTTGAATAAGTTCTAATGAGGTGGATGAAATTGGAGCTTATTATACAGAGTGAAGTAAGCCAGAAAGAAAAACACCAATACAGTATACTAACACATATATATGGCATTTACTAAGATGATAACGATAACCCTGTATGCGAGACAGCAAGAGACCCAGATGTATTGAACAGTCTTTTGGACTCTGTGGGAGAGGGTGAGGGTGGGATGATATGGTAGAATGGCATTGAAACATGTAAGTTATCATATGTGAAATGAATCGCCAGTCCAGGTTCGATGCATGAGACAGGGGAGGGAGGTGGGAGGGGGGTTCAGGATGGGGGACACATGTACACCCATGGAGGATTCAAGTTAATGTATGGCAAAACCAATACAATATTATAAAGTAAAATAATAAATTAATTTTTTTAAGATAATTAATGTAAAAAAAACAAAAAAAAGTCCTTTCAGGAGTCTCACTAGCTCAAGCTTCATGTAGATTGCCAGCTCCTGTTAAAAAGAGAGCTGACTAAAGGAGACAATAGGAAACTTTTCATAGTGTAGGAAACTAGAATGCCAAGCAAATTATAACACTAGAACTCTAGGGAAATGGCAACTCACTGCAGTACTCTTTCCTGGAGAATCCCAAGGACAGATGAGTCCATAGGGTCACAAAGAGCTGGACATGATTGAAGCAACTTGGTACACACACAAATCATGAAAACCTCAAACTTCTATAACTGTTCTCAAATAGACATTGTAATAGATGATTATGTTCATTTCAGTTGATTCTTGTGTTTTAAAACCTACGCAGAATCTGCAAGATTCTAAGAGATGTGGGTACCCACTAAAGACAAACACACACACAATGATTTTTATTATGTCTTGGCTTTAGTTTGATAAGTTTAAGTGGTACCACCTGGTGAGTTATAGCTCTAGTATATGCATATCTATTCAGAACAATATAATAAGTAATATTCTAAAAGCTGAGTCAGTGATAGTATTTATGAATCTTGTAGATATTAGAATAAATAGTATCTTACTAAAATTAAGAATAGCAGTATATTCAGGTTTAAACATACTACCGACAGAATGCAGACATATGATTCAAAGTAATCACAGGTAATTCTGGAAGAGATCAGCAAAAATGTTTAGAAAGTAACTATGATAAAAGATTAGGACATAAATACAGTGAAGAAAAGTTGGGTTTCAGAGGAGTCAGAGTAAATATGAAATTGATACTGTACCTCTTCTAAGGTCTGAGAAAGAGTTCTTGACACCCTGGAAAGCAATGAAGAGCAGGCAATTCCCACCATAGCATCAGCCTAACTCGTTATTATCCTTTAATTCGACTCCTCAAAAACATGAAAGGGGGCAACTAGGGAATCCTGTTTATGGTCTATAACCTTAGCTCTTTGTTCAAGTTTTGTTAAACTCTAATTGTGCATTTGACCCAATCTTCTCTCTCTGAGTGTCTCTCTCCTGAGATTATAGATGTGAAAACTAAGTTCACGTGAATTAGCAGATGTAAACCAACTGTCTTCCACAAACAACAGAGGCCAAGAACTTACAACAGGTATTCAGAAATAAACTACAGGATTTTGAAAGATCAGCCAGTGAACTGTAATCTCTCTTATAGAAGCTTGAGAGCTTTCCTACCTTCAGATTCATAAAGAATCTCTATCCTATACTTCTTTATCATAAATTTCTTCTATTTTTAACCTTTTTGAAGTTGATCTCTCAGAATTGTCATAAAAAAATTCTGAACAATCTAGAAAGAGTTGAAAATCTAGAATAGTAGAACACTTTATCCAATTAAAAGATATACTTTTCTGATATGCACCTTGGGTTTGATTCCTGACTCAACCACTTACTAGCTATGTGTCCTTTTAAAAAAATTTGTAAATTAAAAAAAACTTGAAATCATTTTAAGCATCTTTTCTGATCATAATACAGTTAGATTAGATGTCAACTACAGGCAAAAAAATATTAAAAATACAAACATATGGAGGCTAAACAACATGCTTCTGAATAAGCAACAAAGCACAAAAGAAATCAAAAAAGAAATCAAAATATGCATAGAAATGAATGAAAATGAAAACATGACAACCCAAAACCTACGGAATTCAGTAAAAGCAGTGCTAAGGGGAAGGTTCATAGCAATACAAACTTACCTCAAGAAACAGCAGAAAAAGCAAATAAATAACATAGCTCTACACCTAAAGCAACCAGAAAAAGAAGAAATGAAGAACCCCAGGGTTAGTAGAAGGAAAGAAATAATAAAAAAAATTAGGACAAAAATAAATGAAAAAGAAACAAAGGAGACTATAGCAAAAATCACCAAAACTAAAAGCTGGTTGTTTGAGAAGATAAATAAAATAGACAAACCATTAGCCAGACTCATCAAGAAAAAAGGGAGAAGAATCAAATCAAGAAAATTAGAAATGAAAATGAAGAAATCACAATAGACAACACAGAAATACAAAGGATCATAAGAGACTACTACCAGCAGCTCTATGCCAATAAAATGGACAACTTAGAAGAAATGGACAAATTCTTAGAAAAGTATAACTTTCCAAAACTGAACCAGGAAGAAATAGATGTTAACAGACCCATCACAAGCACGGAAATCAAAACTGTAATCAAAAATCTTCCAACAAACAAAAGCCCAGGACCAGATGGCTTCACACATGAATTCTACCAAAAATTTAGAGAAGAGCTAACACCTATCCTACTCAAACTCTTCCAGAAAATTGCAGAGGAAGGTAAACTGCCAAACTCATTCTATGGGGCCACTACCACCCTAATATAAAAACCAGACAAAGATGCCACAAAAAAAGAAAACTACAGGTCAATATCAGTGATGAACATAGATGCAAAAATCCTCAACAAAATCCTAACCAACAGAATGCAGAAACATATTAAAAAGATCATACATCATGACCAAGTGGGCTTTATACCCAGGGATGCAAGGATTCTTCAATATTTGCAAATCAATCAACATGATACACCACATTAACAAATTGAAAGATAAAAAGCATATGATTATCTCAATAGATGCAGAGAAAGCCGGGTCTCCCGCATTGCAGGCAGATTCTTTATTCTCTGAGCCGCCAGGGAAGCTGTAGAGAAAGCCAAAATTCAACATCCATTTATGATAAAAACTTTCCAGAAAGAAGGCATAGAAGGAACATATCTCAACATAATAAAAGCCATGTGTGATAAACCCATAGCAAACATTATCCTCAATGGTGAAAAATTGTAAGCATTTCCCCTAAAGTTAGGGACAAGACAAGTGTGCCCCCTCTCACCACTACTATTCAACATAGTTTTGGAAGTTTTAGCCAAAGCGTCAGAGCAGAAAAAGAAATAAAAGGAATCCAGATTGGAAAAGAAGAAGTAAAACTCTCACTGTTTATACATGACATGATCCTCTACATAGAAAACCCTGAAGACTCCACCAGAAAATTAATAGAGCTAATTAATGAATATAGTAAAGTTGCAGGATATAAAATTAACACACAGAAATCCCTTGCATTCCTACACACTAACAATAAACAATGAGAATACAGAAAGAGAAATTAAGGAAACAATCCTATCCACCATTGCAACAAAAAGAATTAAATACTTAGGAATAAATCTACCTAAAGAAACAAAAGACCTATATATAGAAAACTATAAAACACTGATGAAAGAAATCAAAGAGGACACAAATAGATGAAGAAATATACCATGTTCATGGACTGAAACAATCAATACAGTGAAAATGAGTATACTACCCAAAGCAATCTATAGATTCAATGCAATCCCTATCAAGCTACCAGTGGTATTTTTCACAGAATTAGAACAAATTATTTCACAATTTGTATGGAAACACAAAAAATCTCGAATAGCCAAAGCAACTTTGAGAAAGAAGAATGTAACTGGAGGAATCAACCTGCCTGACTTCAGACTATACTACAAAGCTACAGTCATCAAGACAGTATGGTACTGGCACAAAGACAGAAATATAGATCAATGGAACAAAATAGAAAGCCCAGAGATAAACCCACACACCTAAGGACACCTCCTCTTTGATAAAGGAGGCAAGAATATACAATAGAGAAATGACAATCTCTTTAACAAGTGATGTTGGGAAAACTGGTCAACCACTTGTAAAAGACTGAAACTCAAACACTTTATAACACCATACACAAAAATAAATTCAAAATGGATTAAAGATCTAAATGTTGGACCAGAAACTATAAAATTTCTAGAGGAAAACATAGGCAAAACACTCTCCAACATAAATCACAGCAGGATCCTCTATGACCCACCTCCCAGAGTAATGAAAATAAAAGCAAAAAGTAAACAAATGGGACCTAATTAAACTTAAAAGCTTTTGCACAATGAATAAAACTATAAACAAAGTGAAAGACATTCTTCAGAATTGGAGAAAATAATAGCAAATGAAGCAACTGACAAAGAATTAATCTCAAAAATATACAAGCAGCTCATGCAGCTCAATACCAGAAAAATAAAAGATCCAATCAAAAAATGGGCCAAAGAACTAAACAGATGTTTCTCCAAAGAAGATATACAAATGGCTAACAGACACATGAAAAGATGCTCAACATCACTCATTATATGAGAAATGCAAATCAAAACCATAATGAGGTACCATTTCACACCAGTCAGAATGGCTGCCATCAAAAAGTCTACAAACAATAAATGCTGGAGAGGGAACTCTCTTACACTGTTGGTGAGAATGCAAACTAGTACAGCCACTATGGAGAACAGTGTGGAGATTCCTTAAAAAACTGGAAATAGAACTGCCATACACCCAGCAATCCCCTTGCTGAGCATACACACCAAGGAAACCAGAATTGAAAGAGACATGTGTACCCCAATGTTCATCACAGCACTGTTTACACTAGCTAGGACATGGAAGCAACCTAGAGGTCCATCAGCAGATGAATGGATAAGAAATTTGTGGTACATATACACAATGGAATATTACTCAGTATTAAAAAAAATGCATTTGAATCAGTTCTAATGAGGTGGATGAAATGAGCCCATTATACAGAGTAAAGTAAGTCAGAAAGAAAAACACCAATACAGTATATTAATGCATATATATGAAATTTAGAAAGATGGTAATGATGGCCCTATATGCGAGACAGCAAAAGAGACACAGACATAAAGAACAGGCTTTTGGACTCTGTGGGAGAAGGTGAGGGTGGGGTGATTAGAGAGAAGAGCGTTGAAATATGTATATTACCATATGTGAAATAGATCACCAGTCCAGGTTTGATGCATGAGACAGGGTGCTCATGTTTCTGAGACATGGGCCAGTGCACTGGGATGACCCTGAGGGATGGGATGGGGAGGAAGGTGGGGGGGGCATTCAGGATGGGGGACACATATACATCCATGGCTGATTCATGTCAATGTATGGCAAAAACCACTATGGTATTGTAAAGTAACTAGCCTCCAATTAAAATAAATAAATTAATTTAAAAAAATTGAAGTGTAGTTGATTTGCAATGTTGTGTTGGCTTCAGGTATTCAGCACAGAGATTCTGATGCAAACAGCCAATTCATTGGAAAAGACCCTGATGCTGGGAAAGACTGAGAGTAGGAGGAGAAGGCAATGACAGAGGATGAGATGGCATCACCAACTCAATGGACATGAGTTTGAGGAAACTCTGGGAGACAGTGAAGGGCTGAGAGGCCTGGCATGCTGCAGTCCGTGGGGTCGCAAAGAACCAGACCCAACTTAGTGACTGAACAACATGTTTGCAGATTATACTCCATTGTGAGTTATTAAAAGTTGGTATCTATGGTTCAGTGTGTTATACACTATATCCTCACTGCCTATCCATTTTATACATCTAGTTATGTGTTTTTGGATAGAAGGAACTGGCAACCCACTCCAGTATTCTTGCCTAGAGAATCCCGTGGACAGAGGAGCCTGGTGGGCTGCTGTCCACACAGTCACACAGAGTCGGACACGACTGAAGCAATTTAGCATGCATGCACGCATTGGAAAGGGAATTGGCAACCCACTCCAGTGTTCTTGCCTGGAGAATCCCAGGGATGGCGGAGTCTGGTGGACTGCTGTCTATGGGGTCGCACAGAGTCAGACATGACTGGCGTGACTTAGCAGCAGCAACAGCATGTGTCTTTGGGTAAATGGCTTTATCTTTCTGTGCCAAAATTTTCTCCTCTGTAGAACATCAATTTGTACTTAAATCATAAGCCTGTGACAGGAATTAATTAAATGAGCTAGCATACATAAAGCACCTAGAAGACTGCCTAGTATTTAGCAAGTGTCTTTTTTATCATAGTTTGTAAATACACATACATCCTTTAGTGGGTACAGACAGAGATAAATAAAAGACTAAGTAGCATGTTCAACAAATAAGTTGTATAATAATACATTCTCAAAAAAATTATATATTCTTACAAGCAAAAAGCTTTCAAAAAAAGAGATATGCCTTTCAGGTAAGTCTCTCCATATTCATACGCAACCAAATAAGGCAAAGTACTGCACATGTTGGATGAGGTAGGACATAGATAAAATGCATTATGTTACTTGGCTAAATAGTAAGGCTAGTACAATTCTACAAACCCGTGGCTACTCCATGAGAGGATTACACTTCAGACCACTAAAAGATTTAAACTTGGCATTCTAAAAAGTGAAAGTGAAAGTGTTGGTCGCTCAGCCATGTCCTACTCTTTGCAACCCCATGGACTGTAGCCTATCAGGCTCCCCTGTCCATGGAATTCAACAGGCAAGAATGTTAGAGTGGGTTTCTACTCCCTTCTCCAGGGGATTTTTCCAACCGAGGGATCAAACCTGTGGGTCTTGGCATCCTAAATATACATGCATGTATACACACACATGCAAACACATATACGCACAATCATTCTAAGTATATAAATCTCCTCACAGGAATATGAAAGAAATGGGTCACTGGAATGTCTTGAGGAATGGATCTGATTTCCTGATGATATGATCATCATTTATTGCTTCCACTGAATGTCAAATTGTAGAGACATGGGCTCAGCACGTTTAAGCACCAAAATAGGCTTCAGATTAATTTTTTGACATCTCTCTCCTTGGAGGCCTTTAGGACTGACAAGTACTTACTTTCAGAAGAAGTGCTCAAATCTTATGAATAATCAGGGAAAAGGATACAGCAGAGTTGAGAAAATAGAAAAACGTTATAAAATAATTTTGCCACAGTTTCTTCAAGTTTATGGGAACTTTCATCTATAAGGTTAAACTAGCATTAATTTATTATAAAACTTTGGAAAGTTTAAAATAACAATTTGGCCATTGCTTGTATGACAATCTTTTGTTGGATAATAATAGTAAACGAAAATAATAACAAGTAGCACTTACTGAGAGCTCAATATATGGATGCCAGACATTGGGTTTTCATTTTGCTTAATTGTGATAATGATTTATTTACTTTTCATTACTCATATAATAAACAATTACCCTATGACAGACAAATGTGGGAAATAAGATTCAGATTAGGTCACTTGCCCACACTTAGCTAGTAAATGACAGAGCTGGGATGAGAAGCTCACACTCTTCTAGCTCCTCTGCTGTTCTACCATTATTCACTCTCAGAGCTTTGAACAATCAGTATACAGTTTGACAAAAACACATACACTTTTACCTCTATGTACATCAAAGTCCTACAAACTTCTCCAACTTCAATGTAACTTAATGGAGTGGAACAAATCAGTTTATCCATGTTGTGTTCTATTCAGGCTTCACGGCATTCACATTTGATATGTTAGCTCTGTTTACTCTCTGCTTTTCCTACTGAAACTGACTCTCATCTTCAGACAATTTTCAGCAGCAGTAAAATTAATCTTTCACAGGTAATTCTATGAAGAAACGGTTAGAAGTTAAGACACAAAAAGATGTAATTAAGTCACATGCCATTTTCCAATCTCTTCTGCCTTCAAAGATAAAATTCATCAAACAGGGATCTTCACCAATTGAAAAAAAAATGCATTCTGACATAGTGTACACGAAAAGAAATATTATTCCAAAATACTCATTTTCCTCTTTTAAAGTGTTACTTTGAAATGCCAGCCTGTAATTTCCAGACAGTATAAACTACTGTAAAAATCAAAGGGAAGTTACTGGGTTTTGTCTGAACAACACATTCAACGTGCAACTTTAGTGCTTCAGTTTGGGATGTAGGGAGTTGGATATTCTGCATATTTCTTCTCTGTAATTCAATATGGCATGTCTAATAGCACAAATCATCTCTTTTTTTGAGGCAGAGACAAGATGTGGGGGTAGGTGACAATGGTTCCAGTAACAGAGACTACCTACCTGCAGTTAAGAACACAGTGCATAATTCATGCAATTCCATTTTTAATTTGCAAACGTGCCACAAAATTTCAATTGGGTTCTCAACAGGGGCTTGGGGAAGAAATACCTCAAGTATTTTAAAATCTTCAAGAATTCCATTTCAAATCTCTTAAGTCTACATCTGCTTTCTTTATTGACACAGGTTCTATAAAGTGCTTCCATTTAATTAACTGCTTTAATTGACCTTGACACTGATTCTGTGTCAGGCCTAAATTCCATTCCTTCTTCTTGATGTTCATGATAAAATTCTCAAACAGCTGCCCTACTCTGAGAGCTGGCAGGTCATTTTTCAATAC
Organism: Cervus elaphus; assembly: GCF_910594005.1. NCBI lineage: Eukaryota > Metazoa > Chordata > Mammalia > Artiodactyla > Cervidae > Cervus > Cervus elaphus. Next base: position 9,298,742 of record NC_057817.1, on the reverse strand, counting down.
TATTTCATGCAGCTTAGTGTTAAAGAAGTCTTTTTCTCTGAGAATGATTCTATTTATTTAAACCACTGATGAAAAGTTTAAGACTCAAATGTCTCAGATAACAATAATACAAATGGCAAACACTGTAGAAAACAAAAAAAAATGACTTTGATTATAGAAGTTATTGAGTTATTCCCTTCTTCCTCCTCCCCAAACAAAGCAGTAAACAAACAAAGGCAAGCAATTAAAAAATATGGGGTGATGAAAAAGCCTGACTGGAAAGGTGAAAATTATAGGTCATCCAGGAAAGGAAGCGCAACTGCTCAATGCATGATAAAATCTAGCCTAGGTGACAGGAAGAAAATGACTGCTCAGTTTAGAGGAAGGCTTAAGTTAAGGAGAAGTAACACAGGGGGCTTCCTAGGTGGTGCCGCTGCAAGGAACCCGCCTGCCAAAGCAGGAGACGTAAGAGATGCAGGTTCAGTCCCTGGGTTGGAAAGATCCCCTGGAGGAGGAAATGGCAACCCACTGCAGTATTCCTGCCTGAAGAATCCCACGGACTGAGGAGCCTGGTGGGCTACCGTCTATGGGTTTACAAAGAGTCAGATACAACTGAAGCAACTTAACAAGCACGCATGTGCACACACACACACACATGCAACACACAGGGAACCCAGGAGACAGATGAAAGCGCCACCAAGAAATGTAAAGCCAGTGTCTTTGGTGTGGTGAGGGGAGGAGAAAAGATATGTAAGAGACTGTGACTGGCCAGCAATGAGGGATGCTGAAGAAATGTCTTGCTAGGACAGTGTGACTGATGACCAGAACTACCACTTACATGAGAGAGAAAATGAGGTCAATGGTAGCAGTAGGAAGCAGGTTGTTACTAAACAACATAAAGGTAACCCATCTATAGAGACTCCCTGCTGGTGTCTAGCTCCCCTTTCAAGGAGGAGAGGCTTCCCTGGGAGGTAGTGTTACCCTAGATCTACCTGTAGTTGCAGGGGTAATAACAACACTGACTATTTCAGGTACTAAATAAATTCCTTGGAAACTAAACAAATTTCATGAATAGCATGTGAGTTACTGAGAAAACAATCTAAGTATCAATTTAGCCCCTTTAGAATTAGAGAAGATAAAGAACAGACAGAAACAAGAAGTTGTGAGATGCCCCAGGTTATCTCCATGTATGTCTCCCCTTTATATATGTTGTTTTAAAAACAATGGGAGGAATTTTGAGGGGTTTAGGTACAAAATAATCTTGTTATTAACTTAGGTATATATACTCTTTACCCACTTTGGAAGTCATGAGAAACTGCAGCATTACTGCATTCTCTAACTGGTACTGAATATACACGCCCTAATGACTCAGAAAATAAATGCCTAAGTTGTTGATATATTGCACACAGAGAGGCCAAATCAATTCCCTTTTATGATTCTCAAATCTCACTATTACATATCTGGTTCTTTCAAATGGCTCAGCCTGATTTTAGTCTAGGTTGGCCCTGTCTTGATGCAGTTGGTGAATCACACCCTAAGTAAAAAAGATGGACTATTTTCCAGGCTCCTCTAGTAGCAAAGGTCATTGCATTTTTGTGCCTAATTGACAAATTTTCAGAGGGATGCCCACTCCCAATATAATGGCCAATGGAGAGACTACAGCTGAGCTTTTTGATCTAAAGATTTCAACTCTCTCACTGTTAATGAAGGGTGGTATTGATGGTAATATGTGAAGTTGAAAGTGTAATACTGAAGGCCTACTAATAAAATTCTCCAGTACTCTTGGGGTTAATTTGGTTTTAAATCCATGCAAATGAGGGAACAGTGACTTCTCCATAACAGAGAACTGGGCATGAGTTGCAGCTTCTTGAGTGCAGGATGCCTAAGGGACCTGATGGCTAATTTTCTCTGTCAGTCTCTAGATGCATCAAAGAAACAAGCAGACCGAAGCAACATGAAGTGCTACATGGATCTGAATGAAAGTAACTGTTAAACTAGAATTAGGTTCTAATGTACACCTTCACCTGAAAAGGAAATAAAGACATTTCAGAAAAGCAAAACCTGGGCATTAAACATCAACAGACCTTCAATAAAGGAAATTCTAGAAGGAAAATGAACCAAAAAGAAAAAGTGATATGCAAGAAGTAACAGTGATCAAAGAAAATCATAAATGTGTGAGTGAATCTAACCAATGATAATCACATAATGTGACAGCATTAATTACATTAATTAATTTGGAAAGCAAAAATAAAAATTGCTCTTGTGGAATCAGAACACTGGAAAACAGTTCTATGGAAATTGAAAGAAAGTAATGGAAGTCAAAGCACATTATATTATTGAAAAGGAGCACAGGGATACTGATTAACTTTGTTTTGTTAAATATGAATGTTAAATGTTAAGGGTGATGATTAAAGAATTAAAGTATAACTTCCAAATCAGTATAGGAAGGCATAAAATGTAAAAATACCTCAAACAATTCCAAAGAAGGCATTCTAGTATTAAAAAATGGAAAAACAGAATAAACTGAAAGCTAAAAGTATCATTAAAATAAGCAGAAATACAGCAAAGGAAATCATAAAATAAAAAGACAACCTACAGAATGGGAGAAAGTATTCACAAATGACACAACCTACAAGGGATTAATATCCAAAATATACAAACAGCTCACACAGAACAGTATCAAAAACAAACAATGCAATCAAAAACTGGGCAAAACATCTAAATAGATATTTCTCCTAAAAAGACATACAGACGGCCAACAGGCAGACAAAAAAATGTTCAATGTCACTAATTATTAGAGAAGTGCAAATCAAAACTTCAATGAGATACTGCCTCACTCTGGTCAGAATGACCATCATTTAAAAGTCTACAAATAACAAATGCTGGGGAAGGTGTAGAGAAAGTAGGGACACTCCTACACTATTGGTGGGAATATAAATTGGTAAAACTACTATGGAAAACATTCACTGGTGGCTCAGATGGGAAAGAATCTGACGGCAATGCAGGAGACCCAGGTTTGATCACTGGATCAGGAAGATCCCCTGGAGAAGGGAATGGCAAACCACTTCAGTATTCTTGCCTGGAGAATTCTGTAGACAGAGGAGCCTGGTGAGCTACAGTCCATGAGGTCGCAAAGAGTCGGACATGACTGAGTGATGGATACTTCCCCAACATACTATGGAGAAGAGTATATAGATTAGGCAAAACACTAAAAACAGAGTTATCACATGATCCAGTGATCCCATTCCTGGGCATATATCTGATGATAACTCTAATTACAATTCAAAAAGATACATGCACCCCAATGTTCACTACAGCACTATTTACAGTAGCCAAGACATGGAAAGCAACATAAATTTCCATCAACAGATGAATGGATAAAGAAAACGTTTTATGTATACACAGTGGAATATTACTCAGCCATAAAAAGAATGAAATAGTACCATTTGCAGAAACACAGAGGGACTAGAGATTATCATACTAAGTGAGATATGTCAGACAAAGAAATACAAATATCATGATATCATTTATATGTGGAATCTAATATAAAAGGTACAAATGAACTTATTTACAAACATAAATAAACCCTCAGACATAGAAAGCAAATTTATGGTTACCAAAGAGGAAAGGAGGCAGTGTGAGGGATAAATCAGGAATTTGAGATTAACATATTCACACTACCTACAAGGACCTACTGTATAATACAAGGATTTTTACTCAACATTTTGTAATAACTTATAAGGGGAAATAATCTAAAAAAGTATGTGTGTGTATACATGCAAATAAATGCTAATTTCACTTTAGTCATAACTGACTGTGACCCTAAGACTGTAGCCCTCCAGGCTCCTCTGTCCATGAGATTCTCCAGGCAAGAATACTGGAGTGGGTTGCCATGCCCTCCTCCAGGGGATCTTCCCAAACCAGGGATAGAACTGCATCTCTTATGTCTCTTGCATTGGCAGGCAGGTTCTTTCCCACTAGCGCCACCTGGGAAACCCGATGAAAAAATAAATGCAAATGTATTCAAAATACAATAAACATAAAGTAATTCAGTTCATCAGTTAACAAAATGCATTTTCAGATTGTGTTGAAGAATCCTATGTCGTTTAAAGAGACACATGTAAAACGTAGGGCCCCAAAATATTAAAAGTCGAGTTTGTGAAACTTGTGGTGGTGGTCTAGTCGCTAAGCAGTGTCAGACTCCTGCAACTTCAGGGACTGTAGCCCGCCAGGCTCCTCTGCCCATGGGATTCTCCAGGCAAGACTACTAGAGTGGGTTGGCATTTCATTCTCCATTGTGAAACTTAGGTATAGCTATATTACTATCAAACAAACAAAGTTTAAAAAAGAAACACACTGCTAAAGATAAAACGGGACAATGCAATATAACATTTAAACAGTTTTAATTAGTTAGGAAGACATAATTTAGTAATTCTAAATCACATAGCACTTAATAATACAAACTAAAAAGGACATGAAGCAAAAACTGAAATAATTACAAAAGGACATTAACAAAGCTAAGCCAAAATGAGAAATTTGTATTGTAGTGGATGCAGAAAAAAATTAAATATACTTCTTAAGAGCTAATAGATCAGTAGACAAAATAAACGCATGAGCTTATGGAAGACTGGACCAACAGGAGAAAAACACGCACATGTATTAGACACACAGAGAAGTATTCAAAAATTAGAGGACAGATAGATTTCAGGAACAAATGGAACATTTATGATAATTAATCACATATTAAGCTACAAATTAATCCTTAATCAGTATAAAGACTCCCACATCAGGAAGTTACTAGTTTACCACTCACCCCAAATATTTTTTTATCGTACAGCCTTGAAAACATTAAGACAGAACTCATAAGCACATGACTGAGGAGGAAAATGGGAGTACAGACGGACACATGCAGAATCATACCATTCACAAAAAAATGCTAACATAGCAAAAATATAAAAACCTGTATTTGAAGTTTTGAAATTCGAGTCACCATCTCTTAAAGGTAGTAGGTAAGGAGTAGGAAGGGACTAGGGAAACTCAGTTTTATTGTATATTTTATTTCTTAAAGCTAGTATTTATGCAGGTACTCATGTCATTTTTATGCCTTTTTATATGCCTGGGGATGCTATAATCAAAAATAAGCTAACTACTGTTCTGCATATTTCTTACTGTGAGAAAATACAATTTGCAACAGCTTATCTTTTTTGTAAGAAGATATATTGGTTCAGTAACTCAAAAATAACAAGAAAGTGGAGGAGGATCAAGATGGCGGAGTAGGAGGATGTGGAGTTCACATTCCAGACAAATACATCAAAAATACATCTACATGCAGAAAAATTCACATAGAAAACCAGCTGAAAGCTGGCAGAAGACCTCTTACACAACCAAAGCTGCAAAAAAGATCTCCATATAACCGGGTAGGATGGTGGAGAGAAGGCATCAGGACAGGGCTGACGCCCCCGGGAGGCGTCTGTGGAGGAGAGGGGGCCCAGGCAGGCGGGCCTTCTCCTCGGGGAGCCCCCTCGCCTGCTGGAAGGTCTGCTGGGACAGAGGGAGGGCTGGGGGAGCCTGGACTGCCCCTCAGGTGCGCACACGCTGGCTTCCTGGCAATAAAACAGAACCTGCTAACCATCAGGCCTTTACTATTTAAGCTATTTACTGAACATCAGATACTCTTCATTCAAAATGTCTGATTCATTTCTGTTTTTCACTGATTGCTAAAGCAAAACAGAAAATAAATTAAATACAAAGACAAAAAGGAAAACAAATAAAAATATCTGAAATACAGATATAACCACAGCTATAGTCATAGAGGTATGACAGACCTGGTTACACATATTTTTTCTTAGTTATATATGTATATTTTTTTCTTAATTCACTTTTCTAAAGGACTTTTCTCAACTGACGTGCTCTCTCCCTCTCTATTCTCTTGCTCTCTCATTCTCTCCTCAAATAACTTTATTTCTATCCACAAAGTAATTTATAATATTCTCTGAAGGCCAGTGTTTTCATGATTTAATATATACCATCCTATATCCAATCAATAAATTCATCATGTGGACCAAACAGGCTTGGTATCAAAGGCAGAGTCCAAGGGAAATACCTTTAGTTAGGCTTTCAGCACCAGGGTTAAATTTCCCTTTACCAAAAAAGCAGTTTAAGAGCTCTACTGATCAATACTCTAGTCCTTTATTGACTGTCATAAAAGGGCAACCACCGATATTTCCATCATATTGTGCAGCCTTCATTTCATTCATGCATTTATGCACTCATTTATTCATCCATTTAACTAGAAACACCCATCCCTTTAACTAGAAAATAAACATTTATATTCCCTGTTCAAACTAAACTGTGCTATACAGGCCTGGGTATAGCATGGTAAATGTATAGGAAAAACGGAAAACTCACTATTTCAATTTGGCACTGGCTCCCAAGTAAAACTTACAACAACTAGAGCCAAATACTATTTCAGTAATACTATATTTAGTCTGAGAAGCCTTTACAAGGAGCTGAGGAAAGAAGAGAAGAAAAAGACAAGGGGGAAAAGGAAAGACACACCCAAATAAATGCAGAATTCGAGAGAATAGGAAGTAAGGATAAGAAGGCCTTTCTTAAATGAACAATGTAAAGATACAGAGGAAAACAATAGAAAGGGAAAGACCAGAGATCTCTTCAAAAAAATATTGGAGATATCAAGGGAACATTTCATCAAGGATGGGCACAATAAAGGACAGAAATGGTAAGGACCTAACAGAAGCAGAAGATATTAAGAAGAGGTGGCAAGAATACATGGAAGAACTATACCAAAAAGGTCTTAATGATCCAGATAACAATGATGGTGTGGTCACTCACCTAGAGCCAGACATCTTGGAGTGCAAAGTCAAGTGGGCCTTAGAAAGCATTACTATGAACAAAGCTAATGGAGGTGACAGAATTCCAGCTGAACTATTTAAAATCCTGGAAAATGATGTTGTTAAAGTGTAGCATTCAATATGTCAAAAAATTTGGAAAATCCAGCAGTGGCCACAGGATTGGAAATGGTCAGTTTTCATACCAAATCCCAAAGAAAGGCAATGCTAAACAATGTTCAAACTACCATACAACTACGCTCATTTCACATGCTAGCAAGGTCATGCTCAAAATCCTTCAAGCTAGGCTTCAGCAGTACATGAACTAAAAACTTACAGATCTACAAGCTGGGTTTTGAAGAGGCAGAGGACTCAGAGATCCAATTCCCAACATTTGTTGGATGATGGAGAAAGCAAGGGAATTCCAGATAAACATCTAATTCTGCTTAAAAGCCTTTGACCGTGAATCACAACAAACTGGAAAATTCTTAAAGAGATGGGAGTACCAGACCAACTTACCTGTCTCCTGAGAAACTTGTATGCAGGTCAAGAACCAACAGTTACAACTGGACATGGAACAACAGACTGCTTCAAAATTGGGAAAGCAGTACAACAAGGCTGTATGTTGTCATCCTACTTATTTAACTTCTATTCAGAGTACATCATGCAAAATGCCAGCTGGATGAATCAACAAACTGGAATCAAGATTGCTGGGAGAAATATAAATAACCTCAAATATGCAGATGATACCACTCTAATGGCAGAAAGTGAAGAGCAACTAAAGAGCCTCTTGATGAGGGTAAAAGAGGAGAGTGGGGGAAAAAAAAACAACTGGCTTGATACTCAACATTAAAAACTAGTATCATAGCATCCAGTCCCACCACCTCATAGCAAATGGAAGGGGAAAAAGTGGAAGCAGTGACAGATTATATTTTCTTGGGCTCCAAAATCACTGTGGATGGTGACAGCAGCTATGAAATTAAAAGACACTTGTTCCTTGGAAGGAAAGCTATGACAAACCTAGACTACATATTCAAAAGCAGAGACATCACTTTGGCGACAAAGGTGCATACGTGCAAAGCTAGTTACCCTAGTAACTTTCACAGTATAGCAGAACATGATAACTTGTTGTTGCTGTTCAGTTGCTAAGTCTTGTCTAACTATTTGGGATCCCACGGCCTGCAGGCTCCTCTGTCTTCCGCTCTCTCCTGAAGTTTTCTCAAATCCATGTCCATAAGTCAGTGATGCCATCCAACCATCTCATCCTCTGCTGCCCCCTTCTCCTTTTGCCTTCAATCTTTCCCAGCATCAGTGTCTTTTCCAATGAGTCAGCTAGTCGCAGCAAGTGGCCAAAGGACTGAAGCTACATGTTTGGCATCAGTTCTTGATAGCTTATGGTGAAGGATGTCAGATTCATGATCTCCAAAGAAGATTTAGCTTCCAGACCAGGGACCAGGCTTGATCACTCATGAGCTTTTGTGTAGCAGAGTTTTACTAAAGTATAAAAAGAGACAAAGCTTCTGACACAGACATCAGAAGGGGACAGAGAGTGCCCCACTTGGTAGTCTTAGCAAGCGAGTTATATACTTTTTCAATTGGTTATTACAGTTAATCAAAAGAATGTCTCAAGGTTGTAAAGGTCTTACCAGACCTACTCCTACACTTTACATTTTAAAATAACAGGATTAGTCAGAAGGCTCTCAAAAAGAAGAAACATGTCCTCAAGCAGGATACATTGTTGTTATAAAACCATTGGTATAGAGTTTAAGGGAAAACATATCCTTGAGCAAGATGAGTTGTTTTGTTGTGCAATCATCAGCTCTGAGTTTAAAGAACAAAAACCTTTGTCCTCTTCTTCTCTTTGATAGCTCCAGACCCCTCTCTCTTCCTTGGGGACCCCTGACTTCCTACCTAGGAATTGACTCTGTTATTCTTCCAATGAATATTCAGGGTTGGTTTCCTTAGGACTGACTGGTTTGAACTCCTTGCTTTCCAAGGGACTCTCAAGAGTCTTCTCCAGCACCACAATTCAAAACCATCAATTCTTTGATGCTCAGCCTTCTTTATGGTCCAACTCTAATATGACTACTGGAAAAACCATAGCTTTGATAATACGGACCTTTGTTGGCAAAGTGATGTCTCTGCTTTTTAATACACTTCCTAGGTTTGTCATAGCTTTCCTTCCAAGGAGCAATCATCTTTAATTCCATGGCTGCAGTCACCATCTGCAGTGATTTTGGAGCTCAATAAAATAAAATCTGTCACTGCTTCCCCTTTCAATGGCCATGAAGTTATGGGATTGGATGCCATAGTATTAGTTTTTTAATGTTAAGTTTCAAACCAGCTTTTTCACTCTCTTCTTTCACTATTTTTAGCAATTGGGCATTATTTCTTAATCATCTGCAGAACTAATGAGATTAAAAGTTAATCCCCTAGTTTTCCCCAAATGTTAGGATATTTAACCTTATTCACAAAATATTCTCAGGTCTGAAGCTATTAACAGAATATTAGAGAAACTTAGTGACTTTTTTTCTTGCTACTCTGATAGCATTGTTATAACCTCCAGGGTCTTTTACAGTACAGATATTTCAGTTTACAAATGCAATAAAAAAGAAAAAAAAGAAAAAGACAAATTAAAAACTAACCTCAAGTTGTTCCATTGATCAAATTCACAATCAGCTTAGTTTATAATATATATGATGTAATGGTAAGCAAGTTAAGTAAAATTATAAGTGACTTCTCTAAACTCAACCACAGATTAGTGATTTTATATTTCAAAAATACATGAAAAAGACTATTCTTTGCAAACTCAAAAATGATTTAAGGGGGGAAAATGAGAAGTAAAAGTCTTATCTGTGACACCAGTTCCACCTTGCTTTTCTCTTCCTGCCCCTCATTACTGCTCCTTTTCTCCTAAGTGCCAAGTGCTGACTCCCTGCAACCCTCCCCTACTACAAGTCAATTTACATCTCAAGATTTTCTGGATCCTCTGACTCCATCAACTAAGCTTCTCAATTTAAAGTGCCATTTCCTAGTGCCATATCCAGGGTGATATGTCATCAACATGTCTGGGAATCAGAATTATCTAGGTATTTTTTAAAGTGTGCATAGATCTGGCCCCACTCTAGATGTGCTGAATCCCAGCGTCTGGCAGTAAGTAAGGCCCAGTGTTTGAATCAGCTTCCCTGGTGATTCTGACACAAAAAATTTGGGAAAGACGAGGGCTCAATCAGCTAAAAAATAAATCCAAAAGGCTATGAACTGCTAAATGGACATTCTTCAAAATCTCACTTGCATTTTAACAAAGCATTTAATGGCAAAAATGCCAAAGGTAAGATGGTAATTTTGAGGGTTTTGGACATTTTTTAAAACTTATTCAGCCACCTACAGCACCAGGCTGAGCTGTCCCAGTTACTATACCAGGCAGTAGAGAGATGAAAATAAACAAGGTGTTACTTTTGCAATAACGGGGCTATAAGTAGAAGAGAATAACAAGAAACAGACAAATTTTCAGCACAATAAAAGAGATTTGATCCCAAACTTTGAGAATCAAAAAAGAGAGCAATTTCTCCTTGGGGAGTTTGGGGAAATACTGTTGGAAAAGGTGATATTTGAGCTGGTTAGAAGATGAAGAGTTTACCAAATATACAAAGACAAATATTAACAAATTAAAAACTGGTAAGTTCAGCCTGCCTGGGAACAGACTGTGTATCTGTTGAGCACAGAAAGATGATACTGAAAGAATGACTGAAGTCTCATTGTGAAGGGATTTGAACGTCCTACTACACGCTTCATTCTTAGTCTAAAGAGGGAACAGCTGTGGAACATTTGGTTGCAAGGGGTAGAAATCTCAGAGAAAACTGTTCTCACAGGAGTAGCTTCCATTAGCTGGTTGAACCAGGAGGTCAAAATGTGCCCCCAAGACCGTTCTGAGGTCTCCGCTGTCCTCCCTGCTGCTTTTCTCTCAGGCGCCACCTGGTGGCAGGAAGACGGCCAGCGGGCTGGAGTGATGCTCTTTGCAGGCACTCACCCCAAAGGAAACCCTGTCCGTTTGCCACCGCTCTCTTCTAAATCTCAAGGTTCCTTCACGTGGCCAGACCGCTACCAACAGCTCCGGAGTCTCATCCTCCTACGGTCTCTCCTGAGCAGAATGAGAGTATTTCTTCTGTGGCTTATAATGCACATTCCAGGAGTCAATCTGATTGTACTGTCTCAGCTAACAGCCCGAACAAACCAGTGTGCTGGGAGTTGAGAGGGAACAGCAGAAAGAGGATGACTGATCAGGACTGGCCAAAATGCCCATCAAAACAATCCAGTGGTTAGAAGAATTTGGTGTCCTCGTCGAAAAGACCAAAAAAACGGGGACTTGAATGCCTAGTATTGAAGACAAACAAAACATGCACAACAAAAGTAACTCTGGTAGTAGATTGAAGAATCAAGGTGAGGAGAGACTAATAATAGAGTCAAAATAAAAGATGATAACATGTTGATGTATGGCAGAAAGCAACATAATATTGTAATTATCTTTCAATTAAAAATAAATAAATTAAAAAAGATAATAGCCTGAATTAAACTGACAGAGTTCATGAGGAAAGGAACATGCAAGATCATTTATTTAATAGAAATCTCCTGGGCATCTAAGTGATTGAGTGTACAAGGGGAGATGGACAGAGGGGTTGATGCTGGAGTTCCTACTTTCCACTGCTCCTAAGATTAGCATTTATATGCATAACTGGGCCTGATGTTAGAGATATATTCAGGCTATAATTCAGACTTTCTTCAGATAGATTCCAGGCTCATTAGATCCAAATGAGTAGATGTTAAATCTCTCTGAAATAATTAAAACTATGAAAATACTGAGAAACCTGCACTAATACCCCCTCACATAAGCACACAGATACATTTTCTTGGATTTTAATCTATCAAAATGTGCTAATTAATACAATGTTAATTAGAATTTTGAGTTTATGACACTGTTATTGCCATTACAGTTAATCTTTTAGCAGAAACTTTTAAAAAAGTTTTTCCTATGAGTCCCTGAAGAGACTATTTATCTCTATTTAAAGGATTTTTTGTTATTTGATTTTAATTATTAAAAAAAATCCTTAATTACAGCTTGAAAGAAGTTTCAACAAAAGGCATTTTAAACAAATTGGAATTGTTAGTATGAAACTAATTCAAAACTCTGCTTGACTAAATATAAAATGTAAATTTTAGATGAAGTTTATCAAAGGGTTCTTTGGAAATGGTTTTTTTCAGTCTTACCTACTCCATTAAGCCTTTCAACTTATTGCTCATTATTAAAGAAGACAGAATGTTTCATACACAATATGCAAGCAATTTAAATTACCTAAATGAGCCCCTTTAAGTGCTGTCACATGTGTCTGAACATTCGCTGACCCCATTTAACTCTGCCACTGAGTATTTTACTGGCACATCACTTTCCTGATTGTCTACACGCTTAAAACTTGTTACATCTAGACTTCATTCAAAGAGCAAGGAGAGCAAGCGTCTGCTTTGCAGTTACCTATTTATTCTGTTTTGTAAGAAACTGTGTTTAAAATGGGTTTTGTGCTGGTTTGAGGGCAACCACAAGGAGGCAGAATAGAGCAGAGCAAAGGAGGTAAGTTTTACTTACTTTCTTTAGATTCAGTGGCTTAAAAGATAAAAGTAAGAAGGTGAACCAACCAGGATGAAGGCAGACTCCAAAAGTCAACAGAGACATAAGCAACTCCATGGTTATTTCATGAGAATTTCCAGCTAGAAGCAACCACTAGCCCATTAAGTGTATCTTCACCCAGGACGCAAGCCTGACAGAGACCACCGTCCACACAGACAGAGTTCTGGGCCCTCAGCGCCTGGTTTCTTCTCTGCCATGGAGGATGGGAGACAAAGGGAGCTGGAACCTCCAGCAAAGAAGCTGAGGGAAGCGTTTGATTGGATAAACATCCAGCAGATTCTCGCATCTCAGCTGAAATACAAAAATTCTAAATACTGTGACCTTGGACCTTCAGTCCCTGAGCCTCATTTTCCTCTTTTGTGAAATCTGACTGACAATGCCTACCTTCAAGGATAACAGTCAAACAAGTTAGTAATTAGTGAAGTTCAAGTACCAATCAATCATCTCAGAAATGTGGCCAACGAGAACAGGCATCAATGGTAAATGTATTTTTCAACATCTGCCCTCCTTTCACCCCACGGCGTTGAAATGGTGATTAAATGATTTGCTGTGGAAGCTAAAACAGCACAATACCAACAGCAACTCCACATGTGCATCTTGCTCTTTTGCTCCTTCCTATTCTTTGCCCTTCATTCATGGCACAAGACTGGCTCCAAGTACATTCTCTTGTTCTCAATGGCACCATTTCCAGAAAGTCCTACATTTGGATGCAGGCCTAAAAGGTGTCTATCCAACTCTAGGGACTACAGATATATCATCTGTTGCCTAGAAGAAAACATAGCTTAGTTTAAAAGACTGTCATTCCCTTTTATAACTTCTGTCTGTTCTCATTCTTTTTAAATTTCCATGAATTACCACCTAAATACTGACGATCCCCAAATCTGTGTCTCCAACCCAAATCTCTCCAACTCTGTCTTTAACAGTTCCATTATGCCATTCATTCATCCACTGGACAAATATTTATGTAGCAACTGCTAAGCGCCAGGTCTCTGCTAAGCACTGGTAATTCAGTAGGGAACAAAACAAATATACCAACCAGACCGTGTCCAAAAGAAAGCTTCATCTTTCACCAGAATCCATTCATTTTCCTGTCTTGCCTAATTCAGTGAATGGCATCACCCATTAACCAGCTGCCCAAGTCAGAGTCTTGCCTGACCCACTTAATTCCTCCTCCTGAATCTTCAATGCTCCACATGAAATCCACCTCATCAGTAATGATTATGCCCTAATGAGTATGGGTTAGGATCACAGTACTCGATAAGACGAGATATTTGTATTTCTATACCCTTTTAAGGAATTTTTGTTAAAAAACGTTTTTGCAACTGTTAGGGTCTGTGGTGCTTTATATTTCATGATAAACCAAAAAAAAATAAATAAAAGCACATTTATGGGGCAGACAGAAAGCTTCTCCTCTCTCACTTCTTTCAGGGTCCTGAACATTATTGCTCTGGCCCTCTGTGCCCTCCACGGTACCTTTAATGATCATTTTGATATTGATTCCACCTTGAAATGTGTTCCACAGCAAATGTGACCTCTGGCTTCCCCTTTTCTCATTGAAATGTGTATGTTTCACTCCTGCTAAGAAGTAACCCACATGTCTTTTGTCTTCTGAAGGTGAAGTCTCAGCCTAAAGTTTTCTTTGCTGTTTTACACTTTATATTTTATCAGCAAGAGGCAAGGTTCAGGAAGAGAACACTGTTCTTTTGGTGGTAGTATATTCTATCCGAGTTTGCAACATCTGAAATTGAAGGCTGAAACACTGGGTGGAATACATAGTAGCAACTGCTGGGCTTTGAAAAGCCTTTTTTCACTTCACTAAAAAATTCTGCAAGGCCCATGCTGTCCTATCACAGTCACATTCTTTCTTTGAATAAGTTATATTCAAACTTTTGCTTTATGTTATAGCTCTGAGAATTTCACACATCAGAGGAGGTTTAGGCAGGTCAACAGAAGTCCCCAAATATCTAATCCCTCAGATTGTCATTACAAGGTAAAGAACAATATAAAAACCAGCATATGCCCTATGATAACAGCTGCATTTATTTTAACCTGTTATATCACTACAGCTTTTATACTTTTCAGAGCTTTAAATCAGTACATAATCCTATCAGGGTTTATTTATTCATTCAACTTATGTTTACTAAGAATATCCTGGGAGACTTGAACCAAACTCTCTTTTAGGAAAGGCGAATAAGAAATGAAGAAGTCAAGCTTATGGTGCTAAACAAATAAAATAATATGCATAAAGGACTTATTAAATCTGTTTCTATAAACATTATCATTCACAATCACCAAATTAAAATTTACTCTGTTTTCTTCCTGTTACTGCCTTGAATCTCCTAGTAGAATACTGAAAAGGGAGTCACACACAGTCTTCTGCCATAAACAAGGACAATCCCAGAGAAAGGCCGAGTCAAGATGCTCCATGAAACCTAAGTGAGTTTGCCAAAGTCTTTTATTTTCTCACTAGTTCATTCAATGAACACTGCATAAGTGCTTAAAATACATCAGGCACTGTGTTGCAGGCGGGGGTTATAGTTGTGGTTGAAGCAAAAAAGTCTGTCCTGAGACAACTTCAGTTATGATGGATGATGCAGAAATTAATCAAGTAATATCACAAATATCCAATTATTAAATGGGCAGACATTCACGAAGAGATAAAGACCTAATCAGAAGCCATGTAATCTATGTTGTGCTTTACGTCTTTTTTTTCTTCACTAATTATGGCTCTCTTCTTAGGAGTAAAGCACCATTAAGAAGCTGGGAAGTACCGACTTCAGTCAGGGCAAATCTTTATAGGGAAAATCCAAGAATAACCCATCTTTATTCCATGTGCCCTGCACAGTTCCATGTTTGTGTGTGTGCTCAGTCGCTTCTGACTCTCTGCAACCCCATGGCCTGTAGCCCACCAGGCTCCTCTGTCCATGGGATTCTCCAGGCAAGATTACAGGAATGGGTTGCCATTTCCTTCTCCTGGGGATCTTCCCAACCCAGGGATTGAACCCATGTCTCCTGCACTGGCAGGCGGATTCTTCACCATTAGCACCACCATAGTCCCACGAGAATGGGTGTTTCCAAACTTTGTAACTTGTTTGTTCACTTTGATTGTCACTTTTCACTTTACCCTCAGCTATCTACCATAATTGCTTATTCCTTCACTGTTGAGAAGGCAATCAGGTGTCATGACAGCAACAAAGGTTTTAGGATAACAAATCCACCAGTCATTAATTATAACCTCCCTGCAGCACAGTTTCCCTGTCTGTAACAGGGGGATACTACTTTCTCTTACAGGGTTATTATGGGGATTAAATAATACAATTTAAGTAAAAGTCCATTCTGGTACCTAATAGACTTAAAATACCTTATCTTCCTGTTGTGTGAGTGTATATCTGTCTGTGTGTGTTCTTCTCCCATAACATTCTCTAACTGAACTCCTCTGTCTATAGTTTCATCTCCAGTGCAAATCACATACAACTGCCCAGGTGACATCTCTGCTGGGTTGTCTACCATGCATTTCAAACTTAATGTGTAAGAAGCTAAAATTTCCCATGACCCCATTGCCACCAATTTGCCCATACTCCACAACTCCATCCACTTTCCTTTCAACCTGGACATTCACCTAATAGCTCAAAGCTTTGATGCTGTATTCACCTTCTCTTTTTCTTGCAGATTCCACATTTAATCATCAATAAATACTGTCAGGTTTATTTTCAATGTAGATTCATAATCTTACTATTTATCAACAATTTTCTGTGATAAAAATCTTGATAACAAACCATTATTGTCTCTAACCATCTCACCAACTTCTCTGCTACTACTTTTGAGTCTATGTGAAACAGTCAAACTGGTTCTTCTTAAATAGAAAACAGATATGCCATTCAGCCATTCAAAATACTCCAATGGTTTCCCATTGCAATTAGAATAGAAATCAAAGTCCCAATTCCAACATACAAGCTCTTTTATGATCTAGTTCCTCTGGACTCCCTCCATGATTTTTATATTTTACAAATTTTTTATATTTTATTTTTACAGATCCCCCCTTTGACCACTCCATTTCAGCCACTTCACCTAAGTTGTGGCTTCTTAGCTGTACTTATTGTTCCCTCTGCTTGAACTGCTATTCCCAAAATATCCACTTGGCTCACTTAAAACTCATTCAGCTCTAAAAAGGTACTCTATCTCTCTGCCTTTCTGCTAACATAATCACTTAATTCAACTGTTAAAACTCCTCTGCTAACTCCTTCCCTGATTTCAGAATACAAGTAAATCTTTCAGTAACACTATGTAAGAAGCTATACAGTCTGACACCAGCACAGCTCTTCAGACGCACCTTCCGTCATCCACCCCTCTCCACATTTCACCCCACTTTGTTTCACCTTGCTTCTTTTCTTTCTAGGATAGTTTTCTCATGAAGAAAGTAAGAGACCCCTCTGGGTTGTAATTACAGTGTCTGAATTCAAGACAACTTGATGATGCCTGTGGTTCTACCTGTTTTCATCCATTGTTGGATACTTTGATCAAAGAAAAGAAAACAAAAAAACTGTTCTTTTTCTGATGGTGCATATTGACCTACTCTGTACCCTGCTGTTCTTAGCCACAACGTTTCACAGCTCTGCTCTCTTGACCAAAGTTATCTCCAGGATGTCCTAAGGACATTTTTTAATTTTAAAAAAAATTGTTCCCTTCTTATGTATTAAAAACTACTTGGGTATCTTGCTGTTATCTGCCCTTTGCCCACATCAGGGTCAGCGACATTCAAGGGCAGCAGGACCGGCTTCACAGCTGATAGGCCCTGCCATCCAGGATTCTGCCACTGCTGTTCCAAGTCTGCCATTTGATGACTGGGAGGTAACTGACTGAACTCATCAGAAGCCTATTTGAAGTCTCTGGCACTGAACTAAGATGTAGATGAAAGATAACTGATAAAATCATCATGGATAAACACATCTTTTATTTTAGGTTCATTCTTCCCCCTTAAGCCCATGATGATCAGGTTTTATTCAGCTACATTTATGGCTCCTGTTCATTTCACCCATTTGGTCTCCTACAAAATATTTATTTATTATTGATTTCTGTTCATACACCGCTATGCCAGGGGATTAAAAAAAATATGAATGAAACCAGTGGCTGGTATGTAGTAGGCACTCAACAGTCTTTTAAATGAATAAATAAATTGACAACTGCAAAACACAGTATTTATCCACAGGGACACTATATTTAGCGGGAATGATAAAAAGTCAAACACACCAGAAGGACATGGTCACTAAGAAAGGTATAAAATGCAAGCAGAACAGCACTTGGCACATAGTAGGTACCACACATTTATAGAATGAATGAATATGAATGAGTAAGAAAGTGCTGGTTATTGTGAGTTCACAGAAAATGAAACATTTAATTTTGCCAAATAGCGAAAAAAATTACTGAGGCAGTATCGTCTGAGACAGGTCTTAAGCTTGCCTGTTTGTCAGGTAGGGGAGGGGAGGCTGGCTTGCTGACTATACGAATAGTATGTGTTAAGCAAAGCTAGGTAATCTGTGGGACCTGGTGATAAATGAAAACATGGCACTGAGCCCTTTGTTCAAAAACCAGGGAGGAAATTGTTGTTAAAGACACCAAAATAGAAAGCTTTTCCTTTCTTTCAAAGTCTTTCTCTCACTGTCTTTCGCATCATGTTTATTATAGTAAATAATAAAGTTAATATCATTCTAAGAAAAATTAAAATTTTAAAATACAAACATTAATTGTGCCATTCATCTTTATTTCTGCAATGTAAGTTTTAATTGAAAATGTAAGAGCATTTAACTCCTGTGCTGAGTCACTGAATTATGCAATTTGTATTTTGTAGCTTGTATGTGCATATATATTTTGTTCTTACAATGCAGGTGCTGCAAAAACCTAACTCAACCATTTTTATTTCATTCTTTGGTATGCACACAGTCTACCAATGCCCTCTACTTTCAGACTTACTGAAGGAAAGAGAAAAGTGAAAGTGAAGTCACTCAGTTGTGTTTGACTCTTTGCGATCCCATGGACTGTAGCCTACCACGCTCCTCCATTCATGGGATTTTCCAGGCAAGAGTACTGGAGTGAATTGCCATTTCCTTCTCCAGAGGATCTTCCTGACCCAGGGATCAAACCCGGGTCTCCCGCATTGCGGGCAGACGCTTTACCATCTGAGCCACCTGGGAAGTCGAAGGAAAGAGAAGGATTGAAAGAAAAAGGAACTATGGCTTGCCCCATCTTTCTCTTTCTTTGTATGTAATCATTTTCAGTATAGATAGTTGGCTAATACAGGCAAGGAATGCAAGTAATAAAGGACATGCTAGGATCCACTGGTATTTCGAGTTTCTCATGATGCCACTGTCCTGCTTTTGCGTTTAAAGCAAATTCTGATTCCAGTAGCACACCAGGTTCCTTTGCCCATGGGATCTCCCAGGCAAGCATACTGGATTGGGTTGCCATGCCCTTCTCCAGTCAATCTTCTTGACCCAAAGATTGAACCCATGTCTCTTATGTCTCCTGCATTGGCAGGCAATTCTTAACCACTAGTGCCAACCAAGAAACTCCTCAAAGGGCAGGAGATCTTCCCAATTCAGGGCTTTGGAGACAAAGAACAGAAGACCTGGCTCTTTGGAGTCTACTGGGTCAGAGTGCCAGGATTCCATACCGGCCTCATTTACTAGTAGGGAGAACTTGGGAAAGCTATTTATATTTTCTATTCCTCAGTTTCCTCATCTACTAGGAGTAGGAAAGAAGAGTTGCAAAAGCATTTAGGTCAGTACTGGACTTTTAATAAGCACAGAATACATATCAGCTGTTATTATATATCCTCTGGTATCACTCATTCCCACACTTCTTGATCACCTGTTATGCACCAGGCACTTAGCCAGTAGATGCTGTAAGACCAGGACTTAATGAAGAACCCATAATTGTGGCAATAAAGGGCTGTCAAAACAACTTTAACTGTGCCAAGTGAAGGATCTTGAGAGAATACACTAAAGTGACACTCGCCACAGCAAAAGATATTATTGGAAATGGGGCATTAATTAGAGCTGGCCAACTAAAATGTTTGATTAATCAAGAAAGGAATTGGAAAACTTGCAAGTAACACAGACAAAAGCACCACACTCTTAAAGACAGGGATTTCATAGTGACTAGTTTCATATTCTCATTGGCCCAAACAAAGCATTTTGTTCAAAAAGACATTTGACTGGAATCTTAATATTTGGCTTCCATAAGCATCTTCGTGAGGTTTCAGTTAGGATAGATGTAGGTCCGCCTTCTTATAAATATTAATACCCCATGGGTAAATTGGTACACTTTCCAATAGGCAAATTTATTCATAAATTGACTAATTCTCTTTACCCCAAAATTCAAGAAAATATTTTGATTGGCTCAGAAACATAAAAATTACTACATTACTTCAGACAGTTGGCACAAAGTATTCCCATCCATAGTGTGAATTAATAGTCATCTACAATTGACTTCTGCACTTACTTAACTACATTTTATTTTTCCATTCAATAGAAAAGTCAATAAATTATAAATCGGATACCACATGACTGCATGAAACCCTTCAATAACTTTCTAGTGCAATTAAAATAAAATCAAAAGCAATTATTCTTCAATAAAAAATAAATTTTAAAAATCTTCAAAAAAAGAAAAACAACTAAACATAATGTTAAATATTAACATCACCTTCTAGCTTAGTTCATAATTATCTCCCTTGCTTTTAAAAAGCATACTCTACTAAGCAGGCCTTCTTCTGATTCTGAAGGATACCACCAAGCTCCTTCCCTGTATTTGACAAAACTTTGGCCCAGGTTTCCCATACTTGAGTTCTTAAATCCATTGACATCCCTGCTGAAGTATCATTTCTCAGAACAGCCTTTTCAGGTTATCCTATCAAAAGTGCTCCTCTCCTTCTAGTTTACTGTCTATCTTATTACCATAGTTTATTTTTTATTTAATTTTCAGAGCTTTCTATTCTTTAAATCTTATTTCATGTATTATGGGCTGTTATTTAGCTTATGCTAGAATGTAAACGCATATAATCAGGAAATTTTTATTGTACCACTACATCTCCATCTCCCAAAATTGTCATGAGCAATTAACAAGAACTTAAGATAAGTATTTGGCTGAATAAATGATCGAGTGGATGAAAAAAATACACTGGACTTTACTGTTAGCCTGCTTATTCTTTCTACTAGTTTATGGTGCTTTTCAGAAGTGTAAGTACTCATTTGACGTTCTAACTGATAACAGCGTCCACCTGCAATCCAGGACACACAGGTTCGATCTCTGGGTCAGGAAGATCCCCTGAAGGAGGAGATGGCAACAGATTTCAGTATTCTTGCTGGGAAATTCCCATGGACAGAGGAGTCTGGTGGGGTGCAGTCCATAGGGTCACAAAGAGTTGGATACAACTGAGCAACTGAATAGAGAGACCACAGAAAGAGAATTAGTAACTGATCTGGTTTGGAAAGCTTTTGATGTTTTATCTTACTTGGGCAGAAAAAAATTAGCTTCTTCTCTAAAATCCACACCCAGAAAACAATTCTTACAGAAGAACTGAAACAAATATTACAGTTCCAAGTGCTGCCTTAACTATGGTAAGTAGAAACTACAGCTAGAAACAAATCAAGTCTAGTGGGCAGAAACCATTCATTCATGTTCCATTCTTACAAGATCGTGCTCACTTATTAACTCCATGAAGCATCACCCACAACCCTCCATTCTTCTTTGTTAATCACTCATGAATCTACGTTTCTATGTCTACTTTCTATGCCTACCTTTGCTGGAGTAGAAAACTATACTTCTCTATCTCCTGGCTTAGAATGATCAATCCTTTGGGACAGGGATCATATTCATTTATCTGATCAACCCTACTGTCGATTACATAGTAAAATCAAAATTTTTAATTAAAATATTAATCATTTTTTAAATGAAATATGCCTTTAGACTTTCACAATCTAAGGATCTTAAGGGTCCGTAGAGACCCATAGAGATGCTAATATTGTGCTGATATCTGTAGGGAAAAAACACCATAGAACTGGGTTTTGGAAGTAGAAAGTCATATTTTATAGCCCAGATCCACACCGTGCTGGGACTGTGGTTTTGAGCACTCTATGTAACCCACACAGACTCAGCTTCATCACTTCTAGAGCAGGAATCACAAGCGTTCATAAAGAGTTGGGAGGATTAAATATGACATCTCTGAAGTTTTTACTATGGTGCCTAGCCCACAGTAATCACTAAATAATAATGAAAACTGCTGCTATAGAGGTGGAGAAAGAGATTATATTTGAAACAAGGGGTATGAATACATTCATTACATGTATGTAATACAGGAGACTATATAACTCTCTTTACTTCCTATAAGAGGGATGTGTAACTAAAATTTCCGAGAACTATTCCTCTTTATATTAAGAGGTGTTTTCATGGTCACTGGGGCTTAAAGTAATCCACAAAAGGCAAGAATTCTTTTTACTATTATTTTTGGACCACTGAAACTTTTAACTTTTGCCAGACTGACTAGCAGTAACATAGAGTGCCCATCCTGAACTTGATTTAAAAAAAAAACAAAAAACTCAGCCTATGTCCTGTTGGGTGTAAAAATGTACAGATATCCATCACTAGTCTTTGCACATATCGATTGTTGCCTCAGAACAGGGGTCAGTGACCCAGGGATCAGCTCCTGGTCTAAATCTTGGGTTTTATACAACCAGAGAGCTAAGAATAGTTTGTATATTTTTGAATGGCTGAAAAAAATTCAGAGGGAGGATATTATGAGATTTGAAGAATTCTAAGTTTCGATGTCCATAAATAATGTTCTATTGGAACTCAGCCTCTGCAGTGTAGTTTGATAGAGGTGAATAAATGTGAGAGACCCTATGGACAGCAAAGCCCAAAATATTCCCTATCTGGCCCTCTATGGAGAAGGTTCGCCCATCCTTCCTTAAAAACAAAGGATCGTCTTTACTTTCATGCACGATGGGAAAGGATCGCTCTCTTCAACATGCTCTATGGGAAAGGATCGCTCTCTTCAAAACTTCTCCACCTGCTCCACCCGCCTCTCCCGCCTCCCAAGGGTGGGGTCACTCTGTGTTGCACATCCAGACATCACATAGGAAGAAGATGTCAGCTCAGCTCACAGGCGTGATGCTCCAAAATAACGTCATGTTTTCAAGGCCAGATCCAACACTCTCCTAATTTACCACACTTCTAAAAATGCTTCAGAATCACTACAATTGACTTTAAAACTGCAGACATCCTCCTTATTGTGATTTAACTAATTTAACCTGACTTTTCAAGAAAATGAGCTATGTTGAGAAATAGCTTGAAAGAGCATCTAATGCTTGTGCCTCATGCTGCACTGTTCCTCAGTTGATATGCATCTTGAAATAAAGTCAATTTTCTTTTTAGCATGGCTGAAAAAAAAGAGAGATTTGTTCTCAGGCTGCGTGAAACACTGGAATGAGTAAGTTGCCATTATCATTTATTTGATGATAAACTTCAGGGAGAACAAAAATGTAATACTCAGAGAAAAAATCAGCATGTCATTTATTGGACAAGATAGTCCTCCTGAGACATGCCTGTTCTTTGCGCTTGTGTGTGTGCGTGAGAGAGAGAGATCTTTGACTTCCTCACCTCCATTTTCAGTGACCAACACATATCTGAAAAAGTGCAAGTGCTTATCCACAAATGCACCTTTCCATTTCTCATTTTCCAAGTAAATCAACAAATTTGAACAGATGACAGGACCAGTGAATTGCTACACAACACCACTGCCCTCAATTAACATCTCCTCTGGGCAATCCAGCTGAAATAAGTTCCCTTATTTCCCTTTGTCTCTGGGCGACATCTTAAGGAAAAGAAGGTGTAAACTGATGAAAGGAAAAGGAATCCTTCGGATGGGGCTTGTTAGGATGACATCTAAGTGGCTCTTTTTTCTCCTATGTATCTCTTAAAAGAAGGGTCCTTAAAAATCTTCCCATTTGTTTTAAGTAATCACTGTTTAGGCTGATTGGAAGCGCTTCTGTGGTGGTGAGTGAAACTTCAGCATAGCATTCTGCATGAGAAGTGAAGCTCACCTCTCTAAGGAGACTGCACTCTTGTAGGATGAAAACAATTAAAATGCTCTTCCAGGCACTGAAACAAATACTAGAGTTCTAAATGACAAATTCACCAAATACACACACACACACACAAAGACAAAGACATTTACACACATGTCTAACTGGAGAATTTGCAAAGTAGTCCCATGAATTTAGACAATCCTTTGCGTTAGTGAGAAGTGTTAAAAGTAGAATGCAGCAAGTCTCTCCATAGTTCACTCCATCTTAAGGGAAACAGCATTTAGACACTGTTTTCTTCAAACTTAGAGTCAGGGATAAAGAAGAATTTTACAATTTCCAAGCAGAAAAGAAGAGCTACAGTAGAGATGTATCAGCTGATAAAAGTAATGCTGACCAGGAAGCTTTTAAATTATTTCCCAAATCTTTTATCAAGCTATATTCTATTATAGAATATGGCAGCTTTTTAAATTGGATTTCCCTCAAGCTGCAAAACTGAGCCTGTTGTTCCTCCACTATCTTCTCTGAGGGAGCCTCCAGGTAATTAACCCTGTACCTTAGGAAACGCAGGCTATATCCCAAAAATGCATTCTAAAGTGAGCTGGTATCTGCAAACCTACAGATAACCTGGCAGAGAATACGTTCTTAACTCAGTCTACATTTACTGAGCCATGCTAGGTGCTGTGGATCTGGTGCGCTCCCACGGTGAAGAATCTGTCTACACTTCAGCAGACCGAGGTTCGATCTCTGGGTTGGGAAGATCCCCTGAAGAAGGGAATGGCAACCCACACCAGTATTCTTGCCTGGAGAATTCCATGGACAGAGGAGCCTGGCAAGCTACAGTCCCTGGGATTGCAAACAATCGCACAAGACTGAGCAACGAACACACACACACACACACACACACACACACACACACACACACCCCCCAGGTGCTGTGGACACCTCCGCAAACAAAACAAACAAAAAAACACAACCACAGAGGAGCTTAACTTCTAGTTGAGGGAAATAGATCATACAGACAATAAATACATCAAATAAGTAAATAACAGTATATTCAAGATGATCAGTGCAATGAAAAAAAAATAAAGCAAGGTGAGAAATGAAGTGAGGGAAGGGATGATAATTTTAAAAGAAGCAAACAACAATGTAGGACTCATTAAGAAGGAAACATTTAATTATCTGAGGGGTTTATATCCCAGAGAACAATGATTCAGGCAGAGGAAACAGTGAGTAAAATAGCCCTGAGGTTGAAATGTGCCTTGTATGTTTGAAAAATATCAAAGCATGGGCAGGTATGCACACACAGACGAAGGGTAAAAGTAGTAGCAATGTGCAAATTCAGGGAGGATGGAGCAGATCACATAAGGTTTAGCACAATAATCTGAAAAATATTAGGACCCATTGACAGATTTTAAGTAGCGGCATACTTGTGATGGAGCTGTAGAACATGTTAGGTTGATATGGCATGAGTGTTTTATAAGCTGACATTTACTCTCATACATGAAGCATGATTTGTCTCATATGAGGTGGGGCACTAGAAGATATTACAGTTCAAACTCCTTTGTCAAACACAGGAGAGCTGACTAGTTCCAGGTTTGCTGTGTAATGAGTGAGTCATTTAATTTCTCTATGCCTCCAAGTGATTGTAAAGAATAATGCTACTTGCCATGTACCGCCCTCAAGAATGGTTTGTGAAACTGGGGAGATAATGGAAGAAAGAAAAACTGTCAGATCAGTATGGGGTGTCTTATAGCTGAAGAGCTGATGATGATCTTGTGTGCCTTCTGGTTGTCACTACAATTACAGTCTTTTATATCAGGAACCAGAGTGTCTATGTAAAGGCTGGAAAGTCAAATTTTCAGAAGATCATTATAGTTGTGAGAATGATAGGATATAAAGTATGTATAAGAGTTTTACAGGGATAATGCAGTGGAGGTGCTGACAGGAGGCCACTATGATAGATGTCAGATCGGTCTGTGAGATGCAGAACTCGCAAGTGGTATGTAAAATGTGGGAGAGTCTCAATCCTAAATCAAGCGTGTCACCAATCAGTGACAACATCAGTTCCTGGGAAAGCCAAGAAAGAGTATAAGAACTGCCATGATGAAAATGTCTGATTTGTCTCTTTCCATCCCCTACCCAGGCAGGAAAACAGATTTCTGTTAGCTGAAAAATTAAATGGAATCAGACTTGTTTAATGTCAAAAATGAGAGTGAAATGTTTTCTAGGATGAAAGCTACATGGAAAAAAAACAGATCAATATGCATAAATAAAAGTGGTAGAATAATGTAGATGGCCTACAAACAGACTCTCTTGTATAATAAGACTTTCTTTCATAGCCAAAGTTCTACAGGTCATATTTTATAGAATACAATTATGGAAGACAAGACTGTTCCATTACAACATTTTCTCTGGGAAGTCTATGATTTTTTTAAAAAGAAAATAAGTTAACTGCATGTAAAAACACTACCCAACCTTCCATATTGGAATAGAATGAATATATTTATAAGATATAGTCTCCTGGTGGGATAGTCTCATACAACAGAAATGTTCTGAGGAGAAAGGCTGAGGAAGTGTTTCCCAAAGTGCCTTGGTAATGACTTTTGGTTAAAGGAGTAAAGAGGTCTGCAGTCAAGTATTGTTTGGGACATATCATGCTTCAGAAACAAAGGTCAACTAGATAAGAGGATACGACAGTAGGACATTTAAAGGAGGGATGTAAAAACAGCAAGAAATACATTGTTCAATACAAGGGAATATAGCCAACATTTTGCAACAAGTGGAATATAACTTTTAAAAACTATGAATTGCTATGTTGTACATCTGAAACTTATATAATACTGTACACACTAAACCCACCAAAAGAAAAAAGTTCAGTAAAAGAACCAATTCAAAGAGGCACAATGCAAAGGGACATGGAATCAAAAAGAGAACCTTTCTTATTTTTTGGTTTTACTGAAATACAGCGGGTGTACCTTATGGAAAACAACAACAACAACAAAAAAAACTTCTGTGTTCATACTATTTTTAAAGCACATCAGTTAAGTTCAGTTCAGTTCAGTAGCTCAGTCATGTCGGACTCTTTGTGACCCCATGGACCACAGCATGCCAGGCCTCCCTGTCCATCACCAACTCCTGGAACTTACCCAAACTCATGTCCATCGAGTCTGTGATGCCATCCAGCCATCTCATCCTCTGTCGTCCCCTTCTCCTCCTGCCCCCAATTGCTCCCAGAATCAGGGTCTTTTCCAGTGAGTCAGCTCTTCACATGAGGTGGCCAAAGTATTGGAGTTTCAGCTTCAACATCAGTCCTACCAATCAACATGCAGGACTGATCTCCTTCAGGATGGACTGGTTGGATCTCCTTGCAGTCCAAGGGACTCTCAAGAGTCTTCTCCAACACCATAGTTCAAAAGCATCAATTCTTCGGCACTCAGCTTTCTTCACCGTCCAACTCTCACATCCATACATGACTATTGGAAAAACCATAGCTTTGACTAGACGGACCTTTGTTAGCAAAGTAATGTCTCTGCTTTTTAATATGCTCTCTAGGTTGGTTATAACTTTTCTTCCAAGGACCATGTGTCTTTTAACTTCATGGCTGCAGTCACCATCTGCAGTGATTTTGGAGCCCAAAAAGATAAGGTCTCTCACTGTTTCCAATGTTTTCCCATCTATTTGCCTTGAGGTGATGGGACTAGATGTCATGATCTTCGTTTTGGGAATATTGAGTTTTAAGCCAACTTTTTCACTCTCCTCTTTCACTTTCATCAAGAGGCTCTTTAGTGCCTCTTCACTTTCTGCCATAAGGGTGGTGTCATCTGCATATCTGAGGTTATTGATGTTTCTCCCAGCAATCTTGACTCCAACTTGTGCTTCATCCAGCCTGACGTTTCGCATGATGTACTCTGCATATAAGTTAAATAAGCAGGGTGACAATATACAGCATTGATGTACTCCTTTCCCAATTTGGAACCAGTCTGTTGTTCCACGTCCAGTTCTAGCTGTTGCTTCCTGACCTGCATACAGATTTCTCAAGAGGCAGGTCAGGTGGTCTGGTTATTCTGATATCTTTCAGAATTTTCCACTGTTTATTGTGATCCACACAGTCAAAGGCTTTGAAGCACAGTTTCCTCTTTTGCAGCTGTGTAAGCTGAGACTCTAAGAAGTTACATGAGTTACCTCAGGCCACAGAGCCAAAATTGGGTCTTAAATTCAAGTGTTAAATCAAAGTAATATTCCTTGAATTCTAAACTTTTAAATAGCCTGAAAATAATAAAAGATTCTTACAATAAACTTAATATTCTCCTCTCCATTTTGGCAAATTATCTCTAATGGCTTCTGTCATGGGCCTTGAATTTTTCTCTGTGGAAGACAATCTCCTGGCTTCTAAGAAAAGAAATTTTTATACCTCCTAAGTGTTCCATATATACAGGAGGGCTGAATATTTGACCTATGTTTTACATTTTTATTTTCTCTTATCATTTTCTCATCACTAAACTTTTATCAGCATTTAGAGATCTGATACAATTATAAAGATATTAGCAAGATATTACTTTCTGGAAGCAAGAGAGTTCCAGAAAAAATCTATTTCTGCTTTATTGACTACGTCAAAGCTTTTAACTGTGTGGACCACAAGAAACTGTGGAAAAATTATCCAAGAGATGGGAATACCAGGCCACCTTACCTGCCTCCTGAGAAACCTGTATGCAGGTCAAGAAGCAATAGTTAGAGGCAGTTATGGAACAACAGACTGGTTCCAAACTGGGAAAGGAGAATGTCAAGGCTATATACTGTCACCCTGCTTATTTAAGCAAACAGATGGTGAAACAATGGACACAGTGAGAGACTTTATGTTTTTGGGCTCCAAAAGCACTGCAGATGGTGATTGCAGCCATGAAATTAAATAATGTTTGCTTCTTGGAAGAAATGGTATGACCCACCTAGAGAGCATATTAAAAAGCAGAGACATTATTTTGCCAACAAAGGTCCATCTACTCAAGGCTATGGTTTTTCCAGTGGTCATGTATGGATGTGAGAGTTGGACGGTGAAGAAAGCTGAGTGCCGAAGAATTGATGCTTTTGAACTGTGGTGTTGGAGAAGACTTGAGAGTCCCCTGGACTGCAAGGAGATCCAACCAGTCCATCCTAAAGGAGATCAGTCCTGGGTGTTCATTGGAAGGACTGATGTTGAAGCTGAAACTCCAGTATTTTGGCCACCTGATGGGAAGAACTGACTCATTGGAAAAGACCCTGATGCTGGGAAACATTGAAGGCAGGAGGAGAAGGGGACAACAGAGGATGGGATGGTTAGATGGCATCACCGACTCGATGGACATAGATTTGAGCAAGCTCCAGGAGTTGGTGATGGACAGGAAGGCCTGGTGTACTGCCATCCATGGGGTCCTAAAGAGTCAGACATGACTGAGCATCTGAACTGACTGAAGATGACAATATAGAGCAGAAGGTGTAACTGGATGATAAATTTGGATCAGATAAGAGAAATGAAGTAGGAGACAATAATACCAAGTCAACAACCTCAGCAATGCCTGACCAAAAAAATGATGCACAGATAGATACATATACAGACATACAGATAAATGCAAATAAAACCTATGACAATCAAGTAAGTTCTGCACCCTGGCTAATAGTACTACTGATGTAAATTTCCTGGTTTTGTGCTGCAGTTACCTACGATCTCACCATTGAGGGAAAGCAGGATGAAAAATTAACAGACTGTATTATTTTTGCAACTTCCTGTGAGTCTACAATTATTTTTCAATAAAAATAGGCCTCCTCAGACTGAAAAGGGGTACCTGGTACAAAAAGCGTTAAGAACTTCAGGCCTAATCCTTCTTCTTAAACCCAAGAAGAGCAGAGGCCCAAGGACTCGACTGAGCATCCTTCCTGGAGCTCCTCTGAGTTGCCAAGATTCAAACAGATCCATTTTCAGGACTCTAATCTTTGGGCTTCCCAGGTGGCTCCGCTGGTAAAGAATCCACCTGCAATGAGGGAGACCTGGGTTCGATCCCTGAGTTGGGAAGATCCCCTGGAGAAGGGAAAGGCTACCCACTCCAGTATTCTGGCCTGGAGAATTCCATGGACTGTATAGTCCACAGGGTTGCAAAGAGTCAGACACAACTGAGAGATTTTCACAATAGTCCCTGAGAACCTTTCTTTATCTGTACAATGATTCGTTCACAAAACCCCCTCTGATCCAGAAAAACAGCAGGGAACTTTGGTAGTATTTTTGCTGAATGTCTACACAAACCTCTCCCACCCTGCTCCTTCCTAATCTCATACAGAGCTAAAAATAAATGAGATTGGGTCAGCAATGGCTGTTTACACAAGTTAAAAAGAAAACAAATACAAAAAATGTGATTAGTAAAACAGCTGATCCCATTTTACTTTTCCCACCTAATTAAAAGAGTGAAGACAGAATCAGGAGCATGGCTAATTAGAGAAGATGTAGAAAGCACTAGAAAAATGGAGAAACGTTCATCTGATCATAAAATATACCTATTATATTAAAAAATGTGAATAGGTCACATATTTTATTAACGTGTATTATTTTAAAAATTAAAAGTTAATTCTAATAAATAACATTTAATAATTAAGTGTATTAGTAAGGTAATGTGATCTGAAAAATGTGATATTAAGAATTATTTTTGCAAATAACACTGAGCATATAAAATAATGTCTGGAATATCTATGAATACCACAAATGAAAAGACAGACTGTTACTCTAGAAGGGGTTGCAAAAGGAACCTAAATTTCTCCGAATTATTTCAAACATGAAATGTAGCTTTTTTAATTATACATGATGTTTGAAAGAAAGAACAAATTTCAGAATCTCCAAGGTGAAATCAGGGCTTCGCAGGTGGCATAGGGGTAAAGAATCTGCCTGCCAATGCAGGAGACACAGGAGACAGGTTCTATCCCTGGGTCAGGAAGATCTCCTTCAGGAGGAAATGCAACCCTCTCCATTATTCTTGCCTGGAGAATCCCATGGACAGAGGAGTCTGGCGGGCTACAGTCCACTGGGTCACAAAGAGTCAGACACCAATGAGTGAGTGAGTGTACACAGTGAAATCATTCTACCCAAACAGATGCATATCCTTTGGTGTAAAATGCAATGTACTTTGAAAAGCATCTTGGAGTCTGCTTTTTCCTCTAATTAAAATTAACTTTGAGGGACTTCCCTGGTGATCCGGTGGTTAAGAATCAGCTTCCAATGCAGGGGACACAGGTTCAATCCCTGGTTGGGGAACTAAAATCCCCATGCCACAGGGCGACTAAGCCTGCGTGCTACAACTACTGAGCCCACATGCCTCAACCAGAGAGCCCACGCGCTGCATTCTGCAGGCCCCAACTAAGGGCCCCCTCCCCGATGCAGCCAAAAATAAATAAATAAATAAATTTTTAAAATAAATGAAATTAACTTTGAATCCAGAGTATATATGCATTAAGCTCTGAAATAGTCCAGGATGGTTACTCTAATAATAACAACGTGGAAATTGCATTAGTTTGCTAGAGTTGCCATGGAACAACTCATCACAAACTGGGTGGCTTAAAAAAACACAGTTACTCTCTCATGATGCTGGAGGTCTGAAGTTTGAGATCAAGGTGTCTGCAGAGTAGGTTCCTTCTGAGGCTCTGAGGGAAAATTCATCCCGTGCCTCTCTTCTACCTTCTGGTGGCTGTCAGGAATCCTTGGCACTTCTCAGTTTAGGGTGACGTAACTCCAATCTCTGCCTCCACATTTTGCTTTCTCCTTTTGTGGCTATGCATCTAGCTTTCTCTTAAGAGGGCACTTGCCATTGTTGTACAGCCTAACCCAAATCCAGGATGGCGTCATCTCAAGACCCTTAATTACATCTGTGAAGACCCTTTTCCACAGAAGGTCACATTCACAATTTCAGGATTGTGATTTGGATGCATATTGTCTTGGTGATCCTAATCAACTCACTACAGCGATGATCTATTGAGAGTAAACAGGCGGAAAATGCAAATCACAAGTAATACGGCTTTAAGGTTTGGCCATATGGTAGTACCAGTAATCCCCCTACACACATGCAGGTCGTCTTAGTGGCTTAAAAGGGTTTTATATTCACTTTCTTTTCGACATTTATAACAACTATTAAAGACAGTTTTATCCTTATCCTCATTTTACAGAAGGCAAAGCTGATGATAAGAACAATGAATGATTTATCAAAGTTAAACCAAAAGAGGATGGTAGGACATGTCAGAATTTAACTCAGCCTTGGAATCCAGGTTGTCTAATTCCAAGATAAATGTTCTAACCTACGAGAACTTGTCTATTTGGCATCTGATACAATGACAGGACATAAAAGCTGGTGTCTTAATAAATCCAATAAGGTCAGGTAAGTATTGCCAGTAATAGAGTTCGCGCAAAATACAGATGAAAATCATTCAGACCATTTCTTTCAAAACTGTATTACATTATGAAAAGAAACTGTGATTCATATCAACAAAATTGCTGATAAAAAGGCTCATTTTGCTCCTTGTTTTTTCCTGTTATATTTTCTTTTTAATATTACTGTATACATAATAGAGAAAATAAAGAATGTCTGGATAATTTAGCTGAAGAAGGCTGAATGACACTTTGCTGGGAAAAGCAGCTCTGTCCATCTCTATATTTCTACCTTTCTCTTATGCTTTGCTGCAGGATTCCTTCCTTATCTTCTGGACAAAGCTGATGCTATATTTATCATGTGAGATTCTGAAAAGAACCGCAGATAACATGTTTTTGACACCTTACAAGATTGTGTGAGATATCGGCAGGATAAGCTTTCAGTGCTTTGATGTTTTGGGAATCCTGCATTTTCTATTACAATCAAAATAATGGCCCAGGTCTCTTGCTTTATGTAAGAATATTTAATGGTCAGGGACCTAGAACACTTGATTTCATGAAGTATGCCTTTTATCTCCCTAGAAATAGTGCCTTGCCATCTCTGAAAGTCACAGGAATCCGAATTGTTCAAATCTTACATTTGGACCTCTTTGGAACACCCCAAGTGATAGGATGAACCTATCTACACCTGCATTCATCCTGTGCATAGCAGAATGTCTGGGAGACAACACTGGAAGTATCTACTAAGCTCTGGTCTAGAAGCGTTCTACGATGAAGTGAGTTCACTGGAGTTGATTTCCACAGGCAGCTGCATTAATCACCAGGTTCTTGGCTGCTCTGCTCTGCACGCTTGCTGCCTAATATGTAAAAAAGTCAAGTTAAATCTCACCAGTTGCTTGACAGGCAGCTATAGTTTTTTATTCTTTATTACAGCATAAAAATCCCACTGAGAAATGGATTTTTTTTTTTTATCATTCAATGTCAAGCAAGTCAGAAATAGGATTTCCTAATGTACCTCTCCCTGCCTCACCATAAGGAGTGGTGGGGTGCAGAGTGATGTGGAACACAGTGTATGCAAAGGACAAAGGGGGAAACATACAACACGTGGAGAGAGAAGCAGGCTCAGCAGAAATGGGCTTTCTTCTCTCCTTTCTTCCTCGATGGAGGAGGAATCGTCTTCTCTCTACCCTTCTAGATTGTGGCTGAGCCCCCTCATGATAGAACATCATATTAACAGGAGAAAAAACGAATAGAGATTTAATTACATGCACACCTCCTGTTTATAAGGGAGATACCAAGGAAAGCTGACTAACTCCTGAAATAGCCCAAGCCACCACGTTAAATACCATCTGCAGCTAACGGCAAAAGATACATAGGAGGTGGGGGGGATTATGAGGTGGGAGAAGGTCTGTTAATGGGAGATTATCAGGCAAAGCACAAGGGTATGAGTGCTGTGTAAACTGAAGTCCAAGACTTCTCTACAGGTAAGGTTTCATAGAGATTTAGTTGCCCTTCTCTCCCTGGTACTGAGAAGGTCATACCCCTGCAAAAGGAGATCTCCCTTATAAATGTAATTGTCTGATATAAAAGGGTAACTTGTACTTGCTTTTCAGAGTGTTTCTCAAGTCAACTGTCTTTAAAAAACACCCAGCTTAAAATAATCCTTATGCCAAAGAGGTATATTTTGAGGTGGCAAATTCTGCTTCCCTTCACCTGTCATTGTTTCTCTCTCTTCCATCCCTCTTTCCTTTCTCATGCCTTCCCTTCTTTCCTTCTTTTTCTCTTCCCTTCCTTCCTCTTCCTTATGTGTTTTTTCTTTCATTCATTCTTCATGTTCTTTCAAAGCAATGTAAAATGCCATGATTTACTCTGAAGTCTGCCTTTAGCCATAAGACATATGGAAATAAACTTGGATGATTCACCTTCAATTGGAGGATCCTTTATGGTCATAAAGAATGTTATAATAATGTGACACTATTTTCATTCTTTTATGTACTCATTCAACAATGTCTAGGATTACTTAACTATGTGTCAAACAGTGAATTAGAAACTGAGGAGTCAACAATGAACAAGATATTTAGAAAGCTCAGGCCCTATAGGGAAATCAGAAATTTAAGACAGTAACACACTTTCTGTAAAAAAAGATCCCATTCTGATTTAAGACCTGAAAGAACAACTTGCTATTCTAGAGAATACAGGACAGTCAAAACCACAAAAAATGCAATTTTATGCTATTTGGCATAAGAAAATGAGGCCAGGATAATCAGATATTCTAGCTGATGAAAAATCCTCTGAATGCCAAACAACATCAGTATCCTTCACCTAAACCAATACAAAGCCATAGTCTGACAAGCAGGCCGAGCATTATTTACACACAAAGTACTGCCTATTCACTACACATGATACAAAGCTGAGTAAGCCCTAGACTCTTTCATCTGTGCATTTGTCATTTAAAAGAGGAAACATACACAAATAACCACATTTCAAACAATCAGCTCTGGTAAATGTGGTATGACCAGTATAGAAGGCTACAGAAGATGAAAGGAACAATTCTCTTAGATCATGAGTCAGAGAGTATGTCACGCCCCTGCTTAGCTCTTTTTTGCCTCACTCAGTAGAGACGTCAGAGTCCTTGCAATGAGCTTCAAGGTTCTGCACATTCTGATGGCTATTACATCTTTGACCTCATCTCCTACTACTACTTCTCCTAGCTCACACTAGCTCACCCTGTTCAGCTTGTCGGGGTTCAGAGCAAGCTTTCCCAAAAGGAGTCACTTTTGCGTGAGGATTATTTTGAGCTAAAGCCAATTGAGACCATATGGGTTCAAGAAGAATTATTGCCTTACCCATTAACTACATAGAATAATTTAAATTGAGGATTTTTCCCAGGTAAGAATTATTACCTGAGAAAAATTTTATCTAAATGGCAGGGCAAACTTCTAATTACAAACATCTGCTCTTCTTGTCCTCTTGTGAATGACACCCCTTGGAAGCCCTAGACCCCTATCCTATTCCTTAGCTCAGGATGGCATATATACCTCATTTTACCTTTCTGTCTCTACCCTCTCTAACATACTAACATACTCTCTAACCTCTCTAACATACTCTCATGTATGTGGGGTCCCCATACATACAACATTTTATTTTCTCTTGTTAATCTGTCTCATGTCAATCCAATTCTTAGACTGGCCAAAAGAACCTAGAGGAATAAAGTTTTCTTCCTCCCCAACAAGCCACCTGAGACTGCTTGCTGTTTCAGATAACCAAATGCAATCCCACACTGAGGCTCTGGAACTCTCTTTCCTTCAAAGCCATCATGGTTAACTCTCTCACCTTCCGCAAGACTTGACTTAAATCTCATCTTCAAAAGAAGGCCTACTGACTCCCTTATTTAACGTTAAAATTCTATCTCCAATCCATCTTTTCCAAATGACTCTGCCTTACTCAAATGACTTTGCCTAACGTTTTCTTTATTCTGTTGTACTTTTCATCTTCTGGTATTCTGCAGAAGTTACTAGGGTGTCATGGGTCCTATTTCTTATCCATTTCTACCAACTAGAATGTAAACCTCATGTGGATAGAGATTTTTATCTGTTTCATTCTTTGATGCATGGCAAGCATCAGATTAATATCTGAAACACTGCAGGCACCTGATTAATATCTACTGACCACTGAGTTAATGAGTGATCAGCTTTGGACAATAAAAGCGGTGGAAGAAAATCAGTAGTGACTTAACGTCTGGAGTGGTATCTTGATGATACAGAAGACTTAGACAGGAAGAGATGATCTTCCTGACTCATCTTTCCCACTTCAGATTATTGTTCTTTCAGCCTGTGGGGAATAGTTCTCAAATACGGGTAAGTTCTTAAAACTTTTTTACATAACCAGTACACTGGCTAAGTATGACTCATAAGATGTGATCATGAAACAATTTTAGTCTCCCATTGTTCGGGGAATGTATTTAGTTGTTTCTTTTCTACTGAATGAAAACTCAGACAATCTTATGATTCTTTTGGTCATTCAAAGGAAATGATCATCTTGAATCAAAATTACTATCTCAGCTTTATAAGTAAAATATCATGTCCAACTTGATTTAATACTGACATGTATCCCTTCCTCCCACGAAAAGATCCACTGTGGGGCGGTGAGGCGGGGAGGAAGTGGAAACTGACAGTATGTTAGTTTCTGATCACAGTGGTGTTAAACTCAGGAAGGGAGGAGCAGAAGGAAACAGAAGACAGACCTTACTGTCCTGCTGCACCCACTGGGTTTGGCAACAGTCTACAGCAGACCCTGTTCCTCACTGGAGCGTTCATGGGCTTTCAGGAATTTGCTCAATCACTGACAATCTCTCACCTGTGGTTCCCTAAACTCATTCAAAGGAAGCTCTATTCTGGGTACTCAGTGACTCTCACTACAACCCACATCATCCAGATTGCAGAAACTGACAGCTGCAGGCAGCACGTCACACAAGATGACGCCCAAAGCCTGCCTTTAGCGCCTAACCTACCTGCGGTCCATGGACATTCAAGCATGCATCACTCTTTACCAAAACCAAAAGGGCTTCCTTGCTCTAGCTATCAGATTTGTTATCAAGTCATTTTTTCCCCCGCTTTTAAAATTCTGAAAGTAGGTGTCAACTATCTGCCCAATCTGTCCGCCCTCCAGACTGAAGAGGATGCCCATTAAAATGCTGGGGTGGTCCTGGGACTCCTCCCTCCCCAATTTTACTTTAGGTGGAAAAAAACAAACAAACTAACATCCCCAGCTTTCCCTGTGAGAGGTGGAACTGAGACTCAGCTTACAGCTTTCCTCTCCACTGTCTCTCAGCCTCCGCTTAGTGAACCTTGAGTACTCCTGATCATGTTTTAACCAGCTTAGCAGCTGAAAGCCTGGCTTATGGCCAGTTCCTGCTTGCTCTGTAGGGTGGTCTGTCTCACCGCTTATTTCAGTACCTGAAAGTTCCTGAAGAAACGCATTAATAGAGTTGAGCACTAAGAACAACCTGCTAGGACCAAGGAGATATTGAAGCACTAAAGGTTTAACATGACACGAGTGGCCCTCAGGTAAAGAAAACACCACACAGAACTCTGTGGGACTGAGAATCTGCCTTTAAAAAGGGTAGAAAGTAGAGTGAAAGATACTCTGATTAATCCTGGATGACTGGCAGAATGATAACATAATTGCTATGGGACTTCAGAAGATGATAATACTTAGTCTAGTTTGGACATGTTAATTTAATGTGAAAAGTGAGACACTCTATTAAGATTCTTAGGAGGAAGATTGAGGGCAACTTGAGGGGATCCTCTATGATAGATTTGGATGGAGAACTGTGACAATTTGTGACAAAACCCAGAGCAACACATAATTATAATACTATAATTTACAATAATTGCAAAACTATATGAAATGTACATTTATTTTTTTTTTCCAGTGGGTTTTGTCATACATTGATATGAATCAGCCATGGATTTACATGTATTCCCAATCCCGATCCCCCCTCCCACCTCCCTCTCTACCCGATTCCTCTGGGTCTTCCCAGTGCACCAGGCCGGAGCACTTGTCTCATGCATCCCACCTGGGCTGGTGATCTGTTTCACCATAGATAGTATACATGCTGTTCTTTTGAAATATCCCACCCTCACATTCTCCCACAGAGTTCAAAAGTCTGTTCTGTATTTCTGTGTCTCTTTTTCTGTTTTGCATATAGGGTTATCGTTATCACCTTTCTAAATTCCATATATATGTGTTAGTATGCTGTAATGTTCTTTATCTTTCTGGCTTACTTCACTCTGTATAATGGGCTCCAGCTTCATCCAACTCATTAGGACTGATTCAAATGAATTCTTTTTAATGGCTGAGTAATATTCCATGGTGTATATGTACCACAGCTTCCTTATCCATTCATCTGCTGATGGGCATCTAGGTTGCTTCCATGTCCTGGCTATTGTAAACAGTGCTGCGATGAACATTGGGGTGCACGTGTCTCTTTCAGATCTGGTTTCCTCAGTGTGTATGCCCAGAAGTGGGATTGCTGGGTCATATGGCAGTTCTATTTCCAGTTTTTTAAGAAATCTCCACACTGTTTTCCATAGCGGCTGTACTAGTTTGCATTCCCACCAACAGTGTAAGAGGGTTCCCTTTTCTCCACACCCTCTCCAGCATTTATTGCTTGTAGACTTTTGGATAGCAGCCATCCTGACTGGCGTGTAATGGTACCTCATTGTGGTTTTGATTTGCATTTCTCTGATAATGAGTGATGTTGAGCATCTTTTCATGTGTTTGTTAGCCATGTGTATGTCTTCTTTGGAGAAATGTCTGTTTAGTTCTTTGGCCCATTTTTTGATTGGGTCATTTATTTTTCTGGAATTGAGCTGCAGGAGTTGCTTGTATATTTTTGAGATTAATCCTTTGTTTCTTCATTTGCTATTATTTTCTCCCAATCTGAGGGCTGTCTTTTCACCTTGCTTATAGATTCCTTTGTAGTGCAAAAGCTTTTAAGTTTCATTAGGTCCCATTTGTTTAGTTTTGCTTTTATTTCCAATATTCTGGGAGGTGGGTCATAGAGGATCTTGCTGTGATTTATGTCGGAGAGTGTTTTGCCTATGTTCTCCTCTAGGAGTTTTATAGTTTCTGGTCTTACATTTAGATCTTTAATCCATTTTGAGTTT
Source organism: Cervus elaphus (assembly GCF_910594005.1). Lineage (NCBI taxonomy): Eukaryota > Metazoa > Chordata > Mammalia > Artiodactyla > Cervidae > Cervus > Cervus elaphus. The sequence continues at coordinate 9,260,112 of NC_057817.1, read as the reverse complement.
ATTTTTGTGTATGGTGTTAGAAAGTGTTCTAGTTTCATTCTTTTACAAGTGGTTGACCAGTTTTCCCAGCACCACTTGTTAAAGAGGTTGTCTTTTTTCCATTGTATATCCTTGCCTCCTTTGTCAAAGATAAGGTGTCCATAGGTTCGTGGATTTATCTCTGGGCTTTCTATTCTGTTCCATTGATCTGTCTTTGTGCCAGTACCATACTGTCTTGATGACTGTGGCTTTGTAGTAGAGTCTGAAGTCAGGCAGGTTGATTCCTCCAGTTCCATTCTTCTTTCTCAACATTACTTTGGCTATTCGAGGTTTTTTGTATTGCCATACAAATTGTGAAATTCTTTGGTCTAGTTCTGTGAAAAATACCGTTGGTAGCTTGATAGGGATTGCATTGAATCTATAGACTGCTTTGGGTAGAATAGCCATTTTGACAATATTGATTCTTCCAATCCATGAACACGGTATGTTTCTCCATCTGTTTGCGTCCTCTTTGATTTCTTTCATCAGTGTTTTATAGTTTTCTATGTATAGGTCCTTTGTTTCTTTAGGTAGATATACTCCTAAGTATTTTATTCTTTTTGTTGCAATGGTGAATGGTATTGTTTCCTTAATTTCTCTTTCTGTTTTTTCATTGTTAGTATATAGGAATGCAAGGGATTTCTATGTGTTAATTTTATATCCTGCAACTTTACTATATTCATTGATTAGCTCTAGTAATTTTCTGGTAGAGTCTTTAGGGTTTTCTATATAGAGGATCATGTCATCTGCAAACAGTGAGAGTTTTACTTCTTCTTTTCCTATCTGGATTCCTTTTACTTCTTTTTCTGCTCTGATTGCTGTGGCCAGAACTTCCAACACTATGTTGAATAGCAGTGGTGAGAGTGGGCACCCTTGTCTTGTTCCTGAAATGTACATTTATTTTTTAAAAGATAACTTAAAAAAAAAAAAACCAGTAAGAAACATATGAGAAAGCATTTCAATGTAAGAACAGAGTCTGACTCAGTAAATTCACATTATCCTTAAAACAACAGAAGAAAGAAAAACAAATCGGTGAAACACTGCCCCTATGAAATAGAAACAGATGACAAAGATGAGGAAAAACTGTTGATAAATAGCACATTTATTGAACTAACAAAACACACACTTTAGTCTGAATCAATAATTAGCAGACCTGACACTGCAGAAAATTTAATTAGTGATGCACAGGGCAGGGCTGAGAATTCACTGAGGAACTGAGCGTAAAAGGGCAGAGAGGGTGCATAGAGAGGAAAAGAGGGAAACGGCAGGGCAGACGCAGTGCAGCCTCCGCAAGAGAGATCTCCAGAGGGAAAGCAGGGTAAGTAGGCTCAACAATAATCTGAGACAAATTCCAAAAAAATTATCCAGCTGCTAAAAATCTGGGTTTTGAGACTGAAAGACTAGTCATGTTTCAACCAAATGAATAACAAAAACAACACACACACATTCTAAGCATAAAGAAGGCTTCAAACACAGTAAAAGCAACAAACAAGATGGCCCAGCACTCCTTACAAAAACCAGATACCACAGCATGAGGCGACAATATTCCTAGAGGTTGAAGGCAAAGCTGACTCACGATTTCCATATTCTGTCTAGCTGCTCTTCAAATGTGAGGGTAATACCTGTATAGAGTGACAAAAAATAGACAACAATTTTGAAAAAGTTTCTTTTAAAAGATTCATAGGTGATTGATGAATGTAACAAGCAAGTTCAAGGATGGCAAATTGTGGAAGAAAAGTCTGGTGATGGATATTGAACAGAATTAAACATACAGAAAAAAATGTAGAAATAGTTTAAAATGTGGCAAATGTGTTTGTAAAATATTAGGCATGCACAGTTCTTATTTAAAGAGATTTTTAACATTTTTAAAAATGAATATGTCACCTAAAACCAGGCACGGTTTGATGAGAACAGAAGTTTAAATATTTAAATATTCCAAGATACTAAAGAGCCTTCATTCAACATGGAAAATAAGACAGAGAGAGAGAGGGGGCAAATTATTTTTAAAATTTGATTTAAAATAAGATGCCAATTTCAAAAACAGGTATATAATATAAAAAAAAAATGGAGTCTTCACAAAACAAAAATATATAAAAAGCAGCAAAAGTACAAAATGTGAAACACGGAGGAGAGCATACAAATTTTAAATAACAACTATAACAGACAGAGTACTTTATTACATGCTCTGCTTTTTGTTTGTGTGGCTTATCTCATTTAGCCCTTAAAATTACCATATGAAAGACACACTACTGTTACTTCATCATAACAGGTGGAAAAGTAAAGTTTGAGGAAGTGAGGTAAAGTGCCCAAGGTCACACAGCTAGTAGGTCTTGAGGCCAGGATTAGAAGCAGATGGTCCCGTCAGAGTTTACCCTTAACCTTCAAACTATGCTGCCTGCAACCTACACACATGCACACGTGTAAACAAAATGTGTACATTTATACCAAACACATTCATACATAATCATGCATATATTTATGAACACACACATTCATAAATATATATGTTCACACAGACATGTATATTCATATGTATATAAACACACACATATATATGTACATGCATATCTAAATAAAATTTATTAAACATCATAGATTTAAAACAGTGAAATTTATTTAAATTTCTCTATAAAAAGGCAGAATTCTAAGATAAAACAGAAGAGCAAAATTTAATCCTCAACTTCGCCAAATCCAGAAACCTACATATAACTTAATCATTCTTCCTTGCCTCCAGTTTCAACAGAATAGGTGTTACAACTTTTATCTGAAGACAATGCTCACATGCCTTCTCTTCTTTTGCAGTGACTTGTTTTCTAGATCATACTTTATTTCCCTCTCCTAAATCCTTTTCACTAGTTACACATTTTCTAGTTTTCCATCTTAAGAACAAACCTCCCTGATTCAATTCTGCTTCCCCTTTTAATTTACTCAATACCACTCTCCTCTCTTCACAGCCAACCTTTGCCTTCAAATATTTCATCTCCTATTGACCATTCAATCCTAGACCTTTTACTCCAAACTCCTCTGGCCAAGGTCGCTATGCTGCTCACGCCTTAAAAATCCACCTAGACTTCTTTGGATAGCCTAAACATTTCACTTCTTGCTATTATTCTTTTTTTTTTTTTCATTTATTTTTATTAGTTGGAGGCTACTTACTTTACAATATTGTAGTGGTTTTTATTATTATTCTTAAAAACAAAATTACTTGAGATTTCAAAAATAAATATGAGTATGAGTAGAATCAAAACAAAACAAACGAATCATATTCTGTTTGTTTTAAACCATACATTCTCCACTTGTTCTCTGGGCATTCTCTTAGTCCTAGGTATCCCTCAACTGGACTTGCCACTTCCACTCGTCTTTCCACCTTGAGGTTCACTGCCTTAAATGCTTAAATGCTGCCACTCCCTGAGATTTTGTCTTAGGGCCTCTTTCTATGCACTTTCCTTGGATGTGCTTATCCATCCAACCAGGAGTCTCCAGTGCATATCTACCACACACGCTTATGGCTCTCACATTTTGGTCTCCTGCTTAGGTCTCTTGACTAAGCTCCAGACACTTATATTCAACCACTAATAAAACCTTCATTTAGATAAAAATTCTCCCTCCTAAATATCTCTCAAATGTTTCAATTTTCTCCACTCCCAAAGCTACTACCTAGCTAAGGGCATAATTACTTCTAGATAATCTGAATAACCTCCTACAGTTTTCCTAGCATCTGAATTTGTATTTCCCCAAGCCTTCTCCATAATGCAACCATAATTATCTTTTCTAAACTGCTCCTTTCATATTTTCACTCCTTTGAATAAAGACTTTGATTCATGGTTTGCTTCTCTTTGTCCTTAGAATAAAACTCAACTTTCTTCACACAATTGAGAGGGTAATCAAGAATTGTGTGATGTTTACTTTTCTTTTCCTGACCTGTTGTTCTGAGTTCTTCCCCTTGTTCCCATGCTAGAAACTTTTTCCTACTCTTCCAATTCTAGTTCAGAGACACACTGTATATGTTCAAAGTACATATAATTTCCCCATTACTATGCTCTTGATGAAAGTGAAAGAGGAGAGTGAAACAGTTGGCTTAAAGCTCAACATTCAGAAAACTAAGATCATGGCATCTGGTCCCATCACTTCATGGGAAATAGATGGGGAAACAGTGGAAACAGTGTCAGACTTTATTTTTTTGGGCTCCAAAATCACTGCAGATGGTGATTGCAGCCATGAAAATAAAAGACACTTACTCCTTGGAAGGAAAGTCATGACCAACCTAGACAGCATATTAAAAAGCAGAGACATTACTTTGCCAACAAAGGTCTGTCTAGTCAAGGCTATGGTTTTCCCAGTGGTCATGTATGGATGTGAGAGTTGGACTGTGAAGAAAGCTGAGTGCCGAAGAATTGATGCTTTTGAACTGTGGTGTTGGAGAAGACTCTTGAGAGTCCCTTGGACAGCAAGGAGATCCAACCAGTCCATCCTAACGGAAATCAGTCCTTGGTGCTCATTGGAAGGACTGATGCTGAAGCTGAAACGCCAATACTTTGGTCACCTGATGTGAAGAGCTGACTCATTTGAAAAGACTCTGATGCTGGGAAAGGTTGAAGGCAGGAGGAGAAGGGGATGACAGAGGATGAGATGGTTGGATGGCATCACCGACTCGATGGACATGAGTTTGAGTAAACTCCGGGAGTTGGTAATGGACAGGGAGGCCTGGCGTGCTGCAATTCATGGGGTCACAAAGAGTCAGACACGACTGAGTGACTGAACTGAACTGAACTAAACTGAAGCTTATGAATTGTACTATAATCATTGTTCATCAGAATTTCCCCATTACTATGCTTATCAATTGTACTATAATCATCTTATTTATGTCATCCACTAGACTATAAACCCTCTGAAGGCATGCACTGGGCCTATCTTATACAGCATTATATCATTAATGTAAGATACAACACTGACACAAAAATATTATTTGAGGGAATTAATGAATGAATGGATGAAAGGAAATAATAGAAAACAGTATGCAAACAGAATTAAAACTGTGGGCAAATCTATATAAGCAAACAGAATTTTAAAACACCAGGAGTACCAGTATTAATAATAGACAATGCAAAATTTAAGATTCAAATGCACAAAGTCACATTTTATAAATGAAGGCAATAATATAAATGAAGGCCGTAGGGATGAATATTTTTCCCATAATAAATGGCAACAAGGCATAAAATAGCATCTGTAGTAATTCAAGGGTAACTGATGGATACAGCACACCACTGGCAGATTTAATATACATTATTATTTATAATATTAAATAAAAATGAGCGAAGTGTCAACATGTACTTGGAAGAATTGAGCTTATATATTTTTATCTTAAAAAAAACAGCAAAAATTTTTATAACCATGGAAACATCTTTTAAAATAGATCAGATGAGAGATTACAAAGAAAACCAAAACAATTTAAATTAATCTTATCTGGATATATTTTTACATCATATGTCACTTTAATGTCTTTATGTATATTGCAAAATTTTTTATAGAAAGTAGGTATTATCTCTATCAACAAAGAAATTAAATTTTTAAAAATTTGGACAAAAAGGCTAAAAGAAAGAAGCGTGTAGAATGGCTAAGTCAGATAAAGACATAAAGATGATTAGGAGATCACTGTGAATTTTGAGATAGAACACTAGGAAAGACGTCAGATCACAGGGTACTCTGGCATAGTAAGAGACAAAGGAAGCATCAAGCCAAGTTCTTGCAACAAGCTTGGTAACCAAAGAAAGGACTGGAAAGCTGTTTGAAAGCAACTGAGGTTGAGGGACGAATTTTACTGAGGATGAAGAGACATGAATTTGTTACTACAGGCAAAGAGAAGGTGGTCATTATAGAAAGAAGGCCAGGGGATGGGGAAATGAATAGCAGTTGCTAAAAGTTTTAAGGAAGTGGCCTAAGACAAATCATGTGCATGGTTGCAGACTGTAGCATGAACAAGGGAGGGAGGTTTGTTCGAAGCACAAGGAAACAACAGTGAGATTATACACATGGGAAATAAAATACTGCCAGCCATGCCAGGAAACAAAAGATGCCCCAGTCATCAGCGATGGCAGCCTTCCGATGGTGAGCCCAAAGGGAACTCAGGAAGGAACTTCAAAAGATACCTGCCATCTAGCAGTCACTAGACTGCAGCCAGCCCCAAGGGAGCAGCCTGAGAAAACTCAGGATGTGAAAACGCAGGATACACAGGCCCCAAGTTGCTGAGGTGCATGTCAAAGGAGTTATTTCATTGAGCTGGACTCTCGCATCTTCCCATACAAAGGAAAGTATTAAATTCCTTAACTTGAGATATCTAGCTTTCTTCAATTAACAATAGTCTTTACACCTTCCAACCACCTGCCCTTTATTGCAAAACTATATCCTAGCTCCCCCCTCACCTCCTTGGAGCAGTTTTCTGTGGGTTACTGGAGATCCTGCCTTCCAGACTTGACATCGTAAGAATGTCCACCAAATAAAACATAACTCTGAACTTCTACACTGTGCATGTTTTCTAGTCAACATGTACATGGAGACTGTTTTGAAGTGAAGGAAGTGAAATCTGATCAGTCAAACCATTTCAATCTTCTGAATAAGCATGGAGACAAGGGATAGGGTAAAAATAAGTGTTGGGGGAAGAACAGGGAAAGCAAAAGCAGAGTAAAGAGTAAGGAAAGTCTCTGTTTGAAATGTGATACAGAGTAAGATTTATTAAATTTTGCTTGCTTTTCCCTTACATTTATAGAATTCTAGAATTAGTAACATCATCTGTGTCTACTTATTCCTCAAAGTAATCCAACCACTAAACTCACCACATTTCTAACTTTCTTCATCCAGTTATAACCTTTGTCTGATAGGTTTCATCTTATCTGACTTCTCAGCAGCATATGATATTGGTAAATACCTTCTCCCTCTTTTTTCAAACGGATGCTTAGTTTTTCTCTCTTGACTATTCTGTCTCTTGATACTCCTAAATAGGCACCCAGGCAGATAAAGGAGACCAGTCAGTCTAGAATTGTGGTGCTAAAAATAGAGTTAAAAGTATGTAACAATTAAGGACCATAAATCACAACTCAAGAGGGGATTTTGATATTACACTTCTTGGTATACAGAGGTTATTAAAATACATGGGCATGGCCGAGATAGAAAAAAGAAACGGTAGTCTTTGAATAGAAGGGAGATATTCTTGGGGATTTCAGAAGTGTTATCAAGATGCTTTGTCAGTTAAGTTGGTGCTGGCTAAGCTGTTTTTACAACAAACCCCAAAATACACTCATTTGAATAAGTATTCTGTTCCCTAAAGTTACAGGTGAGTATTGGTGGGAACTTAACCCTACAAAATAATACAGAAATTCAGGTTCTCTCTATTTTATTTCTCTACCATCCCCGAGGCTGTTTTCCTTCTCCAAGTAGTCCAAACTCTCTCCATCGGGTTCATGAATCAGTTTGCAAGAAGGAAAAGAGGAGCTTAAGGCAGCTGACCTGGCAGTGGTGCAGCTCCTCTTCTCACAGCCCGTTGCCCAGATGCAAGAACGGTTGAAATATATATCTCTGACTGGCTGACTCTGTTCCAGAAAATCTAATGGGGCTCTTCATTAAAAAGAAGAAATAAAGACTGCATATTGGGAGTCTGCATAATTGGGAGACAATTAGCAGTCTCAGATACAAAGTCAGAAACAGGATAGAATAAAGGACTATGAAACAAACGTTGAAATCAGTGTGGAAAGAAGAATTAAAACCCTCTCTGGGAAGTAGGTAAGTAACTTCAAAATAGCAAAGAAAGTGATATATATAGAGAGTGCATAAATTTTAGATTCTCCCTTGAGGATATTGAACTATTTTACTGAAAATGTGAGGTTTACTGATTTTGAGAAGAGAGAAACTTGAGCCAGTAATATCCGTTGGAGAGTAATGACACTTAATTACACATTCATGGAAGAATGTGGACCCCAAGTTTGGGAAAGAAGGAGTTAGCACAGAGGAAATTAGACATCAACAGAAAAAACTAAGTACAAAGAAATGCTGGTTCTGGAGATAAAAAATTGAGAAAATGAGAAGGAAAACATATCGACTTGCAACACTTTTGTTAATACCCAGTGTCAAGTATAAATTGGCACCTGGCGTCCACCTCTACAAGGATTAAACCATGTGCTGCCACAACTGCTGACTCTTTAAACACATTCTGAAACATCAGGGTGGAGAGCAAAAATGAGGCACTCTGTGCTCTGGGAAAGACTGGCAGAACAGGTCTTCACATAGGTATTTTCAGGAGCCAATTTTATGAACCTAATTTTTGTATTTCCTCATATCTAGAAAAGCACTAAAATCCATCCTGGTAATGACTACTCCATGTGACTAGCAGAAACTGTCTGCAAATATATATATATATATATATATATTTGCATATACTGTCCCTCCACTAAAGTCACATACATACTGACCTCGCCCCTACCTCTTTGGGGCAGTTTCTCAGAGCTGATTGAAATGCTATCTCCTGACTTATAGTCCTCCTTCTGCCACAAATAAAATGTAACCTGCAACTTCCACCTTGTGCACATTTTTTTAAGCCCACACCAAGATAGGAGAAACACGGTGGTATCAGAGTATGTTAACAAAAAGGTAACTGAAGAAATATCTTCTGTCTTCTACATGATTTCTCATCTTTCTTTTTATCTCCTTGTTAACAGTCCTTTGTAAAGTATTATAGTAAGGAAACAACTCCTATTGAATTTGAGTATAACATATATTTCAATTATATGTGATATAAAAATAACAAACTGAGCAAAATAATCTTTATGGGTAGAACCAGCTTAATCTGGACTCCTGGCATACCAAACGCACCTTGGAGGCTGTCATCTCCCACCCGCTCTCTCCCTTAGACGGCTGCAGCACTCCTCCTGTGTTCGGGGTCCAGTGTGGAGGCCAGCTGGTGTACACACACTGACTGCTTGTCCAAGTAACTTGCCCCAGCCATTTCACTGCTTCCGGTGTTGGCTTTTATCCTGCTGGTAACAATGATGACGGAAGGATTTGAAGCAATGGGTAACACGATTTCGTTTGGGTTTTAGAGAGTTTATCATGATGGCAGAGTGGCAAACTGATGGAAAGGGAGTCAAACTAAAAAACAGGGATGACACTTTAGAAATTAACAGTATTAAACCAAATGAAAGAAGATACAAAAGGCATTACTCTGTCTTGTGGGCTGGTAAAGCGTCATTATGAACACAGCTTATACGTGAACAAAATACAACTTAGCTGACAGACAATACAGTATATACTTTGTTCCATAAAGGATTTGGAAGAAGCCAGAATCATTCAATATTATGGCCAATGCCACAAAAATATTTCCTAGTTGGTAATATGTTTTGTAAGTTCCCAGATTTTTTTTTTAAGTGTCTGCAAGTTTGGCTAACTTTTACTACAACCTGAAGGAAGCATGGCCACAGCAATATACTCATGAGCATGTATTCCGTTAGTCTTCTTTCTGTTAGAAGAGCTTCAGTGCTACGCTTTTAGAAATGCAGTACTGTGGTATGTCTCAACAAATTTTGCATCAGAACTCTTGAAAAATCTTATTTCTGCTATTCAGTGACCTCCTGGCTATATACTAATAGATTTCCAATCCACTGAGAAGCAAACCCTTACAGACGCTTTTCAGACTTTCAAAGGTCTGATTAAATGTGCCTTTACATCAAAAATCAATCTTTTTTAAGGCAAGCAAGGGATTTGCTCCGCAGAGCACAGACTTAACATGTTAGACAGGCTCTCCTAGACTTTTAAAATATCCATCCTTTGCCCTTGTAGGAAGTCACTCTTCTGTGGCTAAAGGCAGATTTTCAAAGGTCCCAAACCTCAATTCATGTCACACTGGCTTAATCATACGCTCTCATTTATACAGGCTATTCATGAATTACACTAAAGTTATATGCTAGAAATGTCAATTTGATAATTAGTAGATATACCTTTTTGATACTTTGGCTGGTTAGCTAAATATAAATGCATAATCTTTCCTCTACAAACTTCTGAGCAACATATCAGAAATATATTTTCAAGGAGTTATACCATTTCCATAGAGTAAATAATATTTTGCTCTCTAGAACCGTCATAATAATAAAACAAAATACTAGAGGTGAATTTAGCTAGCATTTATTGAATTATTTATATATGAAACACAGATAATTGATTTTATTTAGTCTTTTAAAATAACTTTCATGGTTTCTTATACTTGTTAATCTAGCGTCTCCTAAGAGATATGTAAGCTCCTTGGGGATAGGGATCCTCTATTATATTTTCCTTAGCTTCCCCATCACATTCAGCATAGTACTAGACATTAATAGATAATCCTCAATATATATGAACAAGTCTTTAACACTAGGACAAGTCCAATAGCAATTTATTTTTACTTTGTGAGGTACAAACAACTGTCCCATTCAGCTCAATAAACAGAACAGTAGACAGATTAACAGGTTCCATTGTCATGAATTTGACATTACTATGTCATTCACAGATCTTTGTTATGGCTGAAGCAAAATATTGAAGCAGTCAAGAAAACCTTTTCACCAATTGTCTCAAATGTCATATTGACCTCTTACGGGTCTTGTCATGTCCTTGTCTGTTTTACTTGCTTCAGCTGTATCAGTTTGTTATTTCGTAAGCTTTCACTGTACCACTACTTCTTTATTAAATATCAAGTCTCTATGTGGTTTCCCACTATGTCTTCATGATGTTCCAAAGTTTGATTATTTTGTGAATTTGCAAACGAGTCACACAAAAGTGGACTTAAAATAATGAAAGATGTCTCTGCACATGATCACAGATTTCTTGCAGAGGCTGGGACAACACATGTCAAAGGAAGACTCTGATCATTTACCAACTTGCAAGAATTAGGTCCTAAAAACTCAAGAGGATACTCAACACGAACAGTGAGTAAAAATCCAGGAGAAAATGAGTGATTCACATTTCTAACACCATGAACCAGAGCAACTCAAATTCAACCAAAACCAAACACGACATCTTATCTCAAATTTGCTATATTCTCCAGATTGCTGATCATACTTACATCTTGTTGTCTATGGCATCAACGTAATTTCTTTTGCATTCTCACAGTCCACATTTAGTCAACAGGTACTACTGATTCTGTCTTGATATCATTCAAATCTCTCTACTTTTTTCTACCCCCAGGGCCACCACCATAGTTGTAACTACTATTATCCTTTCCCTAGGGTACCAAAAGACCTCTTGATTCATTTCCCTATCTCTAGACTTGCATCATAATTCCATTCACTGCCCTGCCTCCACCATTTACTTTCCAAACTCAACTATGATCAAGTTCATAGTTGAACTTTTTGATGAAATGTTCCCTTAAATTCCCCATAATGTCTAAGATAAAATCCAGATTTCCTAGAAGGATATTCACACCCCTTTTAATCTAGGTTATGATCCTTTCCAATCTCATCTCTCACTCCCTGTCCTATTTACATTGTCTGTTCCAGTAATCTCCCAATTTGAGCATTTGTTTTTTCAACCATAGTGCTGCACGTGGCTGCCTTCACTATGGTTGCACTACGGTTGCAGGTGGCTACCACTCCATGCCCTTTACCTAGAAAATGTCTATCTAAAAGTAGCTCTGCTTTTGTGTTTCACTGAGTTTCACCTCCTCTAGGCTTCATGCTATCTAAAGAACATTTTGTTGCTATACTTCATCTTTGACTGAAATAAATTATGGAAGCTTAAATTCCAAAGAAGACTAGTTGCTGTCTTTAAATGATAAACAAAATGGATATTGAAATTTGTAACTATCAAGAAGAAACAAAAATATAAGTTCTGCTACTTGGAAGTGTCAAGGGGAAGGAAACAGATAGTGTCAATGTCATGTGTCAACTGATACATCAATCAAGCATAATTTTCAAAATGGGAACAGTGGAATAAGATAATAAAAAATGAAAACAGATGTGTTAGTTCCCTATTGCTGTTGTAAAAAATTACCACAAACTTAATATCTTAAAGCAATACAAACGAATTATCTTACATTTCTGGAAATCAGAAGTGTAAAAGTGTGTCTTATAGGGCTAAATAAAGATGTCAGCAGGGTAATCTTCCTTTCTGGAGGCTCTAGAGAGATTGTTTTCTCATCTTTTCTACTTTCTTGAGGCCACCTGTATTTCTTGGCTCAAGTCCTCCTCCCACCTTCTAAGCCAGTCAAGTCTTGTTTACATGGAATCACCCTGATGCTGACTCTTCTCTCTCCCTCTACCACATTTAAAAGACCCTTGTAATGACACTGGGCCCATGGAATAATTGAAGATAATCTCCGTATTTTAAGGTCAGTTGATTAGCAACTGTAACTCCAACTATGATCTTAATTTCCCTTTGTCATGTAATCTAACTTATTCATAGGTTCCTGGAATTAGGAGGTAGATACCTGGGTGAGGGGGTGGGACATTCTTCTAGCTATCACAACAGATAATATCATAAAAGCGTACATCTTTCTTCAAAAGAATTTTCTCTATGTTTGTATATTAATTTGTGATTAATTTGGGAGATTCTGTAGCCAGAAACACCTGGTTCTGCCATTTAGCTGGAAAGTTATCAAATTCCATATATGGGGTCTCCCTACTTTTGAAATCTTGGGATATTAGAGCTTTCATCTGGTAGATTTGTGGGGAAATACATGATTTTAAAAACACTGCCTCTTCTCACAATCACTATACTGTAAAATGGAATAATAATGGAGTTATTTTGAGAACTAAATGATTCAAAATATGTAAAGTGTAAAACACATACGATGGCCAAGGGCCATAGCATGATGGAAGAGCTCAATAAATGATAATTATGAGCATTTTATGTCTTAGTGAATGGTAATGGTTATTATTATGAAGCTGGATGAAAAGCTGTTCTTTTTAAACCTGCCAAGAGTTTCAGTTAGATGCCTTGGGAAGATACCAGAACTATTTTTAAGCAGCAAACTACTCTTAATCAGTAAAACAGCTAGATATTTTCTTTCAGAATTATGAAAGCCAAGGCCTTATGGATGTGACCTAGGAGGACAGCAGAGTGCTCTGCAGAATAAAAGAACACACCTGGAAGTTTCCTCCAGGCCGCTGGAACAGAAGACGGAGAGGTCAGAGTGGAGGCTGAGCATCACACAAAGGGCGAGGTCAGATAATAATATTGGCCAAAGACACATTCTCCAACACAGAGAACGCTAAAAAAAAAAAAAAAAAGAAAAAGAAAGAAAACTTTTAAGAACCCTGACTGTCACAATCTTAAGTTGTTCTTTCTTCAGTAATATGCAATAAATGGCCCTATTACTTCCCAAATTTTAGCAGAGGGCAGTTCCCATCAGCAGTCTTGGTTAGCGGTGCCATGAGGGATGATATAAAGGGGCCCGTGTTCAGTCTTGGAGCAAAGCAGCCTGAGCTTCAGTGTGCAAGGTCAGACCAGACGACACAGGGCAGCAAGGGGCCATATGGGGAATGATTCATCAGGGATGTAAGACAAACCTCTTTCTTGCCAAATATGCTAGAGGGAGGGGAACATTTTTTATCTTCTTGTTTGTGGAGAGGGAAAGCAGAGAGAGTTCATTTCTGATTGGATATATTTTTTGTTGTTGTTGTCACAGAGATTAGCGCTACCCTGGTATCAGGTATTTGTGAATTAGTCATGTGATGATGATGATGATAGTTTTGTCATCATTACGATTTCCGGATGATCTACATTATTTTGGCATTAAGAAACATTGCCAAATTATTTTCAGAAGTACCATAAGGAATATTTAAGAAACCTTGGAGGCACAAAAGAAATACAAGAAGAATGAAAATGTCATATCGTAATTTTCTAAAAAGAAAATACTTTTAATATTTCTAATAAATATTCTAGTATATAAAAAGAGGTCAGCAATGAATATTTTTGCAAAAAAAAATCTCAAATGTGCCTCTTAACCAATGGTTTGTACTTTGAGTATATATACTAGGTCACTGGGCACTTGAATGGATTCACTGTACAAAAGATGTCACATGGAGTATTTTTTTTTCTATTTTAAAAGTATTTCTAAGCTTTTCAAGGCAACTAAGAAGCTCCTAGAAAAGACAATTTTTGCCTCAAAGATGTAGAAAAAGTTTCTTCCAGATCATAAATAATGATGTTATCTTTGGTGCTATAACATTATCCTCTTTAGGTTACTTAGTTACAAACACAGCAATATAACACATTCTCCAGAAGTCTAAAAGATTTAACATATAATCTAAAATTATCTGATGTAAATAAGATGTAATATTCCCCAGCCTGTGTGAATATGTCTCAATTCTTATGATAAAAATGCTTCAGCCTCTCTAAGGTCCATTTCTACTGTAAATGTAGAACGTAACTGATAACATTGTAAATCATATTATACAGCTGCCAAATATTTAAGAAGGTAGTTTACACACTCCTAATTAAACCAAAACTGACTTTGGAAGGAATGTGTATCAGCATATGTTCAGGAGAGACTCAGAGAGCCCGATCATTCCTGCTTTCTAGTTCCCATGACCTCGTGCAGCCCCTCCCCTTGAGTGTGATGGGCTTGTCCAATAGAATATGGTAATGGGCTGAGATGTCACTTCCATGACAATTGTATCACTGTATAAGATTATGATGTTTGCCCAGCTAAGCATCTCTCTCCTCTGCTGGTTTTGATGTTGCAAATGGCCATGTTGGGGAAATGCACATGTCAGGTTACTAATGGTAGTCTCAGTGACAGCCAGCAAAAACTGAAGCCATTAGTCTAACAATTCATAAAAAGTAGATGCTGCCAATAACTACCTGAGTCTGAAGCAGGTGTGTGCCAAGCCAAGCTTTTAGATGAGAGCCCGGTTCTGCCTGACATTTTGAGGACCAAGTCAGCTATGGCTGGACCTCTAACCCACAGAAAATGTGAGCTAAGACATAGAAGCTGCCTAAATGTCCACTATATGGAGGAAAGCATAAAGGAGATGCAGGAAATATTTACATTGGACTATTAGTCAGCCATTAAAAAGGATGGAATAATGCCATTTGTAGCAACATGAATGGACCTAGAGATTATCATACTGAGTGAAGTCAGACAGAGGAGAAAAATAATGTGATATCCCTTATAACAGGAATCTAAAAAGAATCTAAAAAGAAACAATCTAAAAATAAACTAACTTACAAAACAGGAACAAACTCACAGACTTAGAAAATGAATTTAGGCTTCCCAGCGGGGAGGATGGGGGGAAAGGACAGAGAGTCTGGAATGGACATGTGCATACTGCTATATATAAAAAGGATAACCACCAAGGTCCTAATGTATAGCACATGGAACTCTACTCAATGTTATGTACTAGGAGAGACAGGAGGGGAGTCTGGGCAAGAATGGATACATGTGTATGTATGGCTGAGTCCCTTTGCTGCTCACCTGAAACTATCACAACATTGTTAATCGGCTTTACTCCAATATAAAATAAAAAAGTTTACCAAAAAGAAAAAAAGTGAGCTAATAAATGTGAACATTTAAACTTTTTAGGTTGAGATAATTATAGATTCCCTTATAGTTGTATGAAGTTCTGTTGAGAGATACTCTGTATTCTTTGCCCAATATTTCCTGGAAACATTTCTGCAAAGCTCTACTATAGTATCTCAATCAGAAAATTGAAATGGCATGGTAAAGGTACCAAAACTGTCCAAAACCAAAGAAGCCCCATTCTGCCCTATTGCAGCCATAGTCACTTCCCTATCACCTTCACTCCCTACTATTCTCTTGACAGTCATTCGTATGCTTTCCATTTGTATAGTTTTATCATTTAAAAACACTATATAAATGGAATCACACATTATGTAAACATTTTGGACTGTATTTTTCCACTCAGCATAACTCCTGACAGATTCACTCAGGTTGTCTCATGTCTCGACTTCATGGTATGAAAGTACCACAATTTGTTTAACCACTCTTCTTGAAGGACATCTAGATTTTTTCCAGTTTGGGGCTATAAGTATTCAGCACAGCCTTCACTGGACGTAAGTTTTCATTTTTCTGGGAGAGATGCCAGAAATGCAATTGCTAGATTATATCATAGTTGCATATTTAGTGTTTTCTTTAAAAAATAAACTGCCAAATCTTTTTCCAGGGTGAATAAACTGTTTTACATTCCCACCAGCAATGTATAGGCGATCCAGTTTTTCTGCATCCCTATCAGCATTTAAGTCTGAATGCAGTGGTATTCCTTTTGGTTTTATTTCCCTAATGTCTAATTATGTTGAACATTCTGTAATGTCCTTTCTTGTCATTTGTGTTATCCACTTAAGTGAAATGTCTCTTTATTTCCATTTAACAACTGAAAGTAAGGGTGTTAATCACTCAATCATGTTGACTCTTTGTGACCTCAGGAGCTGTAGCTCTCCTGGCTCCTCTGTCCATGAGATTTCCCAGGCAAGAATACTGGAGAAGGTTGCCATTCCCTTCTCCAGGGGATCTGGATTCCAAACCAGGGATCAAACCTGCGTCTCCTGCATTGCAGAAAGATTCTTTACCACCTGAGCCACCAGGGAAGCCCATTTAACAACTGCCCATTGTCAATTATCTATGGATTGTTCACTTGTTCGAATGTTGATTTGTTCTTCAATATTTCAGATGCTAATCCTTTGTCAGATACAAAGCCTCCTAATATCTTCTCCTAGTCTGTGTTTTGGATTGTTATCCTCTTAACAGAGCCTTACTCAGGGTAATATTTTTAATTTTGAGGAAGCACAAATTATTTATTTTTCATTTTATAGATTGTGTTTGTGGTGCCTAGTCTAAGAACTACCTGCCTAAGCCTATATTATGAAGATCCCTTCCTACATTTTTTTTCTCAGTGTTATAGTTTTATATTTAAATCCATGGTCCATTTTTAGTTAATCTTTTATATCGTGTAAGAATAGGTCAAGGTTCATTTCTCTTAATACTCTCTTAGAACAGTTTGAGATTCACAGCAAAACTGAGGGGAAGGTACAGAGATTCCCCATATCATCCCTGTCCCTACACATACACGACCTCCACCCCTGTCAACATCCCCCACCAGCTTTTACAACTGCTGAACTTATGATGACATGCCATAATCACTCAAAATTCATAGTTTACAATACTGTTCATTCTTGGTGTTGAGCATTCTATGAAAACAAATTTTAAAAAGTGAAAGTCATTCAGTCGTGTCCAACTCTTTGTGACCCCATGGACTAGACAGTCCATAAAATTCTCTAGGCCAGAATACTGAAGTGGGTAACCTTTCCCTTCTCCAGGGATCTTCCCAACCAAGGGATCAAATCCAGGTCTCCTGCACTGCAGGCAGATTCTTTACCAGCTGAGCTACAAGGGAAGCCCAAAAATACTGGAGTGGGTAGCCTATCCCATCTCCATTGGATCTTCCTGACTCAGGAACTGAACCGGGGTCTCCAGCATTGCAGGCGGATTCTTTGCCAACTGAGCAATTATGGGTCTGAATAAATGTCTAATAATATGCTTCAATCAAGATGGCATAGTACAAAGTATTTTCACTACCCTAAAAATTTTTACTGTCCTACCTGCTAACTCCCCTCATCCTCCACAACTCTTGGCAACTACTGAATTTTTTTACTGTCTATCATCATGTTGTTGCTCAATCGTGAGACCCCAGGGACTGCAGCACGCCAGGCCTCCCTGTCCTTCACCATCTCCCAGAGCTTGCTCAAACTCATGTCCAATGAGTCAGTGATGCCATCCAACCATCTCATCCTCTGTCGTCCCCTTCTCCTCCTGCTTTCAATCTTTCCCAGCATCAGGATCTCTTCCAATGAGTTGACTCTTCTCATACGGTGGCCAAAGTATTGAAGCTCTAACTTCACCATCACTCCTTCCAATGTATATTCAGGGTTGATTTCCTTTACGGTTGATTGGCTGGATCTCCTTGCTGTTCAAGGGACTCTCAATAAGAGTCTTCTCAAGCACCACAATTCGAAGGCATCCATTATTCCGCGCTCAGTCTTTTTTATTGTCCAGCTCTCACATCCATACAAGACTACTGGAAAAACCATAGCTTTAACTGTATGGACCTTTGTAGGCAAAGTAATGTCTCTGTTTTTTTAATATGCTGTCTAGGTTTGTCATTGCTTTTCTTCCAAGGAGCAAGCGTCTTTTAATTTCACTGCTGCAGTCATTGTCCACAGTGATTTTTGGAGCCCAAGAAAATAAAAGTCTGTCACTGTTTCCCCATCTATCTGTCATGAATTTCCCCATCTATTTGGCTATCATCATAGTTTTCCAGAATGTCATATCATTGGCGTTAGACTGTATACAACCTTTTCATAATGGCTTTTTGCCCTTAGTAATATGCATTAAGGTGCCTTCATGTCACGTCATGGCTTGATAGCTGATTTCTTTTTAGTGTTCAATATTCCATTGTCTGGATGTACCAAATTTATTCATTCACCTTCTCAGGGACATCTTGGTTGCTTTCATGTTTTGGCAGTTGTAAATAAACTGTAAAGAAAGTTGCTATAAACATTTATATGCAGGTGTTTGTGTGGTCTTAAAATTTCAACTCCTTTAGATACATACCAAGGAACACAATTGCTAGATCATATGGTAAGCTATGGTTTTTCCAGTAGAAAAGCTGTATATGGTTCTTCCATGTACAGATGCTGAGAGTTGGCCCATGAAGAAGGCTGAGCACTAAAGAACTGATGCTTTCAAACTGTGGTCCTGGAGAAGACTCTCCAGAGTCCCTTGGACAGCAAGGAGATCAAAGCAATCAATCCTAAAGGAAATCAACCTTGAATATTCATTGGAAGGACTGATGCTAAAGCTGAAGTTCTGATACTTGGGCCACCTGATGCGAAGAGCCAGCTCATTGGAAAAGAACTCTGATGCTGGGAAAGACTGAGGGCAGGAGAAGGGGACAACAGAGGATGAGATGGCTGGATAGCATCACCGACTCAGTGGACATGAGTTTGAGCAAGCTCTGGGAGTTGCTGATGGACAGGGAAGCTTGGCGAGCTGCAGTCCATGGTTTGCAAAGAGTTGGACATGACTGAGTGACTGAACAAGAAGAAGAAGAAGAAGACTATGTTTAGATTTGTAAGAAACTGTCAAACTATCTTTCAAAATGTCTGTACCATTTTGCCTTCCCACCAGCAATGAGCACAGATTCATGCTGCTTTACATCCTTGCTATTACCAGCATTTGGTATTGCCAGTGTTCTGAATTTTGGCCATTCTAATAGGTGTATGGTCAAGCTTCCACAGTGGCTCAGCAGTGAAGAATCCACCTGCAATGCAGGAGATGCAGCAGAATCGGGTTCAGTCCCTGGGTCAGGAAGATCCTCTGGAGGAAATGTCAGCCCACTTTATTCATGCTGGGAAAACACCATAAACAGAGGAAGCTGGGGGGCTACACCACACGGGGTCCCAAAGCGTCAGAAACAGCTGAGCACACACCATGCGCAATAGGTGCTTGGTAGCATCTCAGTAACATTCTGTTTCTATTTCCATGATAACAAGTGATGTTGGGCATCTGTTTATGTGCTTATTTGCAATCTGTATGTCTTCTTTGATCAGCTGTCTCAAGGTCTTTGGCTCATTTTTAACTGGGTTGTTTTCTTATTGTTGAGTTTTAAGAGTTCTTTGCATAATTGGGTAACAGATCTTTATCAGATGAGTCCTGTGCAAACTGTGGACTCTCCCAGTTTGTGGCTTGTCTTCTAACTCACTTGATACTGACTTTCACAGAGCAGAAGTCTATAATTTTAATGAACTTGCCTTATCAATTATTCCTTTCATGGATCATGCCTTTAGTGTTGTACCTAAAAAGTCAGCACCATATCCGAGGTCGTGTAGGTTTTCTTCCGTGTCATCTTTTAGTAGTTTTTTTTTTAATTTATTTATTTTTTAATTGAAGGATAATTGCTTTATAGAACTTTGTTGTTTTCTGTCAAACCTCAACACGAATCAAGCATAGGTATTTTGTATTTTACCAAAGTTCATTTTTGCTTGTGGATCCTCAACCGCTCTAGCACAATTTGTCATAAAAGCTATCTTTTCTCCAATGAATTCCTTTTGCAACTTTGTAAAATATTAGTCAGGCTATTTGTGTGAGCCTATTTCTGGGCCTCTTCTGGGCCTCTGGGACTTTTTAATCTATTGATATATATCCACCAATACTATATAATCTTTATTACTCTAGCTATATAATATCTTAAATATCTGATAGGCAGATTCTTCCTCTTTATCTTTTACAAAATTGTTCCACCTGTTTGAGAGCCTATCCCTTTTTTATATATATAAATTTTAGAATATCCTATTTCTACAAAATGTCTGTATGTATTATTTCCTTTTATTCTTGCACTGGCTAAAATTTCTAGTACTGTGCTAAATAAGAGTGGTAAGAACAGACATCCTTGCTTTGTGCTTAAAATGAAGAAGGAAGCATTCTGTCTTTCTTTATTAAGCCTAATTCTAGCTGTAGGATTTCTGTAGAGACTCTAAATCAAGTTCAGGAACTTCCCCTATATTACTAGTTTTCTGAAAGATGTTATCACTGGTGAGTCCTGGATTTTGTCAAATTCTTTGTCTGAACTGGATTATGTCATCATGTGGCTTTTCCTTTAGGTGGTTTATATTGATTTATTTTCAAATACTGAAACAGCCTTGCACTTTGGAATAATGCTTATTTGACCATATAATTATTTGTGACTAAATTCGAACAGTTATTTTCTTAAGGAATTCTATATCTTTTCTATGAAAGATATCAGTCTACAGATTCCTTCTTTTGTTCTGTCTTTGTCTAGTTTTTGCTACAGAGGCAATACCAGCCAAAAAAATGAATTAGAAGTGATTGTTCTTTTTCTATTTTCTGGAAGAAACCTATTTCAATTGGAATTAATTCTTTAAAAGTTTGGTATAATTCTCCAGTGAAATCATCTGGGATTTCATCTAGATTTGCTTTTTTAAGAAATTTAAATTTTTAATTTTAATTTTTGAGAAATTAAAACTTTTAATTCAATTATCTTAATAAGTCTATTCTAGTTATCTATTTTATATCTAATGAGTTGTGGTTGTTTGTATATTAAAGTAATTCATCTTTCTGTCAAGTTTTATGTGTGGAGTTGTTTACACTGTTTTCTCATTTACCTTGTTAAGGTCTTTGGGGTCTGTAGTGATATTCTCTATTCATTTCTGATATCAGTAATTTGTGTCCTTTTTGTTTTTTGTCAGTTTTTCTGAAGATTTAACAACTTTATTGATCTTTTTAAAGTACTAGCTCTATATGTCATTGATTTCTATTATTTTTTCTGTTTTCAATAAATTTTACTGATTTTTGTTCTCATCTCTATTTCTTTCCTTATGTTTACTTTGAGGTCTATTTTGTTCTTATACTAGGTTCTTTGGTGTGGAGGGGTTAGATTACAGATTTGAGACTTTTAATCTTTTCTAACACATATATTTAGAACTACAGATTTCCGTCTCCTCACTGATTTGACTGTATTGTACAAATCAGTATGTAATACTTTCATTTCATTCAGCTCAAAGTATATTTTAAAATTTCTCTTAAAATGTTCTCCTTTAGACAAAAGACCTGTATATGGAAAACTGTAAGACACTGATGAAAGAAATCAAAGATGACATAAACAGAGGGAGAGATATTCCATGTTCCTGGGTAGGAAGAATCAGTATCGTGAAAATGACTAAACTACCAAATGCGATGTACAGATTCAATGTGATCCCTATCAAATTACCAATGACATTTTTCACAGAACTAGAACAAAAAAAATTCACAATTCATATGGAAACACAAAAGACTCCGAATAGCCAAAGCAGTCTTGAGAAAGAAGAATGGAGCTGAAGGAATCAGCCTTCCTGACTTCAAATTATACTACAAAGCTACAGTCATCAAGACAGTGTGGTACTGGAGCAAAAGCAGAAATACAGACCAATGGAACAAGATAGAGAACACAGAGAAAACTCCACACACCTATGGGTACATTATTTTTGACAAATGAGTCAAGAATATATACAATGGGGCAAAGATAGGCTCTTCAATAAGTGCTGCTGGGAAAACTGGACAGCTACGTGCAAAAGGATGAAATTACAACACTACCTAATGCCATACACAAAGATAAACTCAAAATGGATTAAAGACCTAAATGCAAGGCCAGAAATTATAAAACTCATAGAGGAGAACATAGGTAGAACACTCAATTACACAAATCAAAGCAAGATCTTCTATGACCTACCTCCTAGAGTGATGGAAATAAAAACAAAAATAAACAACTGGGACCTAATTAAACTTAAAAGATTTTGCACAACAAAGGAAACTACAAACAAAGAGAAAAGACAATCCTCAGAATGGGAGAAAATAATAGCAAAGGAAACAACTGACAAAGAATTAATATCCAAAACATACCAGCAGATCATATAACTCAATATTAGAAAAGCAAACAACCCAATCAAAAAGTGGGAAAGGGACCTGAAGAGACATTTCTCCAAAGAGGACGCACAGGTGGCGAACAGGCACATGAAAAGGTGCTCAGCATCACTCATCATTAGAGAAATGCAAATCAAAACCACAGTGAGACACCACCTCACACCAGCCAGAATGGCCATCATCAGAAAGTCTACAAACAGCAAATGCTGGAGAGGGTGTGGAGAAAAGGGAACCCTCTTGCACTGTTGGTGGGAATGTAGACTGATACAGCCACTAAGGAAGGTGGTATGGAGATTCCTTACAAAACTAGGAATAAAACCACCATATGACCCAGCAATCCCACTCCTAGGCATGTACCCTGAGAAAACCAAAACTGAAAAAGACACGGGTACCCCAGTGTTCATTGCAGCACGATTTACAATAGCTAGAACATGGAAGCAACCTAGATGTCCATCAACAGATGAATGGATAAAGAAGGTGCACATATATACAACAGAATATTACTCAGTCATAAAAAGGAACACATTTCAATCTGTTCTAATGGGATGGATGAACCTAGAGCCTATTATACAGTGAAGTAAGTCAGAAAGAGAAATATAAATATCATATACTGACACATACATAGGACATCTAAAAAGGTGGCACTGATGAATTTATTTTCAGGGCAGCAATGGAGAAACAGACATAGAGAACAAACCCATGGGCATGGGGAAGGAAGGGAGGGAGAAGGGTCGATTTATGGAGAAAGGGACATAGAAATGTACAATACCATACGTAAAATAGATAACCAGTGGGATTTTGCTGTGTGACTCAAGGAACTCAAACAGGAGCTCTGTGACAGGCTGAAGGATGGGGTGGGGAGGGAGATGGAGGGAGACAGGGAGGGAGGGGACACAGGTGTCCCTATGGCTGATTCTTGCTGACGTATGGCAGAAAACCACAAAATTCTGTAAAGCAATTCTCCTTCAATTAAAAAACTTAAAAAAGAAAAGACGTTCTCCTTTATCTATAAATTACTTAGAAATACGCTGCTTAGTTTTTCAAGTATTTGGAAAGTTTCTTATTTCTATGTTATCAATTTCTCATATGATGCCAAGCTATGTGTCTCATAAGATATTGTCAGTATTCAAAATACATGAAGAAGCCAACAACAAAAGACAGATAAGCCAATTTAAAAATGGGCAAAAGACTTGGGTAGACAGTTTTCTAAAGATAAACAAATGGCTAACAGAGCACGTGAAACAATGCTCAACATCATTAATCATAAGAGAAATAATCAGAGCCACAATGACATACCACTTCACACTAACTAGCAGAACAGCGGCAGCAGTGGTGGTGGTGGTGGTGGTGGTGGTAGAAACAGTAGGAGGAGGAGCAGACAAAAAGAAGTGTTGATGAGGATATGGAAAAATGGAAATATTACATATTGCTAGTAAGAATGTCAAGTGATGCAGTTGACATGGAAAGTATTTGGTAGTTCCGCAAAAAACTGGGCTTCCCTGGTAGCTCAAAGGTTAAAGCGTCTGCCTGTGTCTGCCTGCAATGCGGGAGACCTCGGTTTGATCCCTGAGTCGGGAAGATCCCCTGGAGAAGAAAATAGCAGCCCACTCCAGTATTTTTGCCTGGAGAATCCCATGGGCGGAGGAGCCTGGTGGGCTACAGTCCACGGGGCTGCAAAGACTCGAACACGACTAAACGACTTCACTTTCTTTTCACTTTCTTTCAAAAAATTAAAAATAAAATCACCATATGACCCAGCAATTCCAATCCTAGGTACACACACTCTTAAGAATTAAAATCAGAATTGTGTTCAAACAATAACTTGCATATGAATTTTCCTAGCAGCATTGTTCAAACTAAACATTAATCAAGAAATGAATGGATAAACAAATGTTATGTATTTATACAAAGGTATATACTTTAACCATTTTAAAAAAAGAGTGAAGTACTGATGCCTGCCACACTATGAATGAACCTTGACAATATTATGTTAAGTGAAAGGAGCCAGTCACAAAAAAGTATTAATATAGTATTTCATGTATATGAACTATCCAGGATAGGCAAATCTATGGAGAAGGAAAATAAAATAGTGGTTTTCTAGGGTTCAGGGAAATAATGAAATAGGGGAGAATAGCTAAATGATATGGGGTTTCTCTTTGCAGCAATGAAAGCATTCTAAAATTGACTATGGTAATAGTTGCACATATCTGTGAGTAGACTATAAACTAGTGAATTGCACATTTTAAACTGGTGAATTGTAGGGCAAATGAATTATATCTCCATATGTCTGCTTTTAAAAAGTGCATATGATTAAACTATAAAATATCATGTTGGGAAATAATGATATTTTAAAAAGTACACAAAGAAACAGAAGGAAACCTAGAAAACACACAACTTTGTCATTCTTTAGGACCTGCGCTCTCAAACTGGTCTGTCTTCTCTCCACCTTTCAGTCTGGATGTTTGCTTCATATATGAATGTCCAGGTATTTTACTTTTACTTGGCAGAAGGAATAGAATAAAGAACTATTTCATCTTCCTGAAAGTAGACAGCTCCTATGTGTGCTATTTTAAGCTGATAAGTTTGCAGTAAAAAGGTCATGTAACAACAAATAATACAACATATGTGTGACCATTAAGCACCAGCAGATAAATATTTACCATTGAGCATTCAGTTCAGTTCAGTAGCTCAGTCATGTCGAACTCTTTGCGTCCCCATGGACTGTAGCACTACAGGCCTCCCTGTCCATCACCAACCCCCAGAGTTAACTCAAACTCACGTCCATCGAGTCAGTGACTCAATCCAACCATCTCAACCTCTGTAGTCCCCTTCTCCTCCACCCTCAATCTTTCCCAGCATAAGGGTCTTTTCAAATGAGTCAGCTGTTCGCATCAGGTGGCCAAAGTATTAGAGTTTCAACTTCAACATCAGTCCTATCAATGAATATTCAGGACTGATTTCCTTTAGGATGGACTGGTTGGATCTCCTTGCAGTCCAAGGGATCCTCAAGAGTCTTCTCCAACACCACAGTTCAAAAGCACCAATACTTCTGCACTCAGCTTTCTTTACAGTCCAACTCTCACATCCATACATGATTACTGGAAAAACCAAAGCTTTGACTAGATGGATGTTTGTTGGCAAAGTAATGTCTCTGCTTTATAATATGCTGTCTAGGTTGAGCATTACTGTAAGCATTAAATTAGATAGTGTCAATAAACTGATGGCAACATACAAAACTAACCTAGGTATCAGCTTCACATAGTGGCAGAAAATAGATGAGAGTTCAAGTCCCTGCTCTTCCAATTATTTAAAGTGTCCACTGATCAGTATTTTTGAACTCTAATTGTAGGTTAAAGTTACCTGAAGAGTTAAACAAAAGCAAAAATCCTGAGCTTTGGTAAAGATTATAATAAAATAGGCATAGATTCCTTGAATCAAGATTTTTAAAAACTTTTTATGTGATTCTGATGGTCAGTGAGGTTTTTTTTAATTAATTTTTTATTGAAGGAAAATTGCTTTACAAAATTTTTCCGTTTTCTGTCAAACCTCAATATGAATCAGCCACAGGTATACATATATACCTCCGTTTTGAAACTCCCTCCCATCGCACTTCCCATCCCAACCCTCTAGGTCAGTGAGTTTTGAGAACCACTCCTTTAAACCTATGACATAAATAACTTAATCTAAACCAAGTTCTGAGCGCAGTACAGCATTCTGAGGAAGGAAGAGTATCCATTTTCTGAGCTGGGCCATGATTAGCTGCACTGCTTCTAAGTCTGTCACTAGTCAACTCACATGATTCTGATCCTCGTATTCCTCATGTCAGCCTGAAGGGAACTGTTCCTAATGCAGGGAGTTAATTAATCTAATGATGAAATTAGGTAACATATATAAAAGCACATCAGGCGTTACAGGTGCATTAGTTCCCATACTTTGTTCCTTAAATGTTTCTGCAAAATGCAAATAAAATATCCTTATTATCACAACCTAAAGTTTAAGAGAGTTCCAGAAAAAGCATCTATTTCTGCTTTATTGACTATGCCAAAGCTTTTGACTGTGTGGATCACAATAAATTGTGGAAAATTCTGAAAGAGATGGGAATACCAGACCACCTGACCTGCCTCTTGAGAAATCTGTATGCAGGTCAGGAAGCACAGTTAGAACTGGACATGGAATAGACTGGTTCCAAATAGGAAAAGGAGTACGTCAAGCCTGTATATTGTCACCCTGCTTATTTAACGTATATGCAGAGTACATCATGAGAAACGCTGGGCTGGATGAAGCACAAGCTGGAATCAAGATTGCCGGGAGAAATATCAATAAGCTCAGATATGCAGATGACACCACCCTTATGGTAGAAAGTGAAGAAGAACTAAAGAGCCTCTTGATGAAAGTGAAAGAGGAGAGTGAAAAAGTTGGCTTAAAGCTCAACATTCAGAAAACGAAGATCATGGCATCTGGTCCCATCACCTCATGGGAAATAGATGGGGAGACAGTGGAAAAGTGGCTGACTTTATTTTCTTGGGCTCCAAAATCACTGCAGATGGTGATTGCAGCCATGAAATAAAAAGACGCTTACTCCTTGGAAGAAAAGTTATGACCAATCTAGACTGCATGTTAAAAAGCAGAGACATTACTTTGCTAACAAAGGTCCGTCTAGTCAAGGCTACAGTTTTTCCAGTGGTCATGTATGGATGTGAGAGTTGGACTATAAAGAAAACTGAGTGCAGAAGAATTGATGCTTTTGAACTGTGGTGTTGGAGAAGACTCTTGAGAGTCCCTT
The DNA here is from genome assembly GCF_910594005.1 of Cervus elaphus. Lineage (NCBI taxonomy): Eukaryota > Metazoa > Chordata > Mammalia > Artiodactyla > Cervidae > Cervus > Cervus elaphus. The sequence continues at coordinate 9,232,864 of NC_057817.1, read as the reverse complement.
GGACTGCAAGGAGATCCAACCAGTCCATCCTAAAGGAAATCAGGCCTGGGTGTTCATTGGAAGGACTGATGTTGAAGCTGAAACTCCAATACTTTGGCCACCTCATGCAAAGAGCTGACTCACTGGAAAAGACCCTGATGCTGGGAAAGATTGAAGGCAGGAGGAGAGGGGACGACAGAGGATGAGAGGGTTGGATGGCGTCGCCAACTCAATGCACATGAGTTTGAGTGAACTCCAGGAACTGGTGACAGACAGGGAGGCCTGGCATGCTGCAGTCCATGGTGTCACAAAGAGTCAGACACAACTGAACTGAACTCAAAGTTTTATACAGTGATTTAAATGCTAGGAAGGAAAAATCTATACTAGTCCAACCATCTGAATGCTACATATATTTTTTTGGGTCTTCCAGGCCCAGCTATTGGTATAGTTGGTTTTTAACATAAATACTGCAGAACTTTGCCTCTTAAGTAAAAAAGTAGGCTTATTTTTTCCATCATCAATTACTGGACTTTGCTTAATACTTCTACACTCTCCATTTCCCTTTCCCAAGATTGCTGCATATGACCCTTGTCCCAGGAGTTACTGAATTCAAAGGACCAACATGTCATCCCCAAAATGTCTCTTCTTACAATCTACAATTGTTTTGCATTTAAAAGAGTTTTATTGTATCTGTGAAATTGGGAATGTTTTCCTCCAAGATAACAGCCTTTTAAGGTTTGTGGATTCCCAATGAAGGCATCCTGAGAGATATCTCTGCATTGTCTATGCTTTTTTTCACCTCCTGAAATTTGTTTTGCATCCACTCAAGTGGGTTACACTATAGAACACATGAACAGACAACTGGTGATCTGAATGATGTAATGCAAACACCCAAACTGCCCTGTTCCATACAGATACATCAGTACTCACAGATCTGACATTTTGACTTAGTAAACACAATGGTTACTAACATGCCCACCAGTTTAATGGTTTGGTTGATTGCAGAAAAGTCATCATTTCAGAATTTTAGAAAGTTATTCTCCTAGTGTAGTTAAACTGTAAAATATCACTTCACAAGTCACATGAATTCATATCACATGAACTGTCTCATCTTGAGACAATTAGACCAGTGGAAGCATGACTAGATTCTGAAGTGTAACATTTGGGATTACACTGTACATTAAATCAGAAGTTGAAATAATTCATTAAACCCATTACAGGAGCTTCAAAGACAAAACCCTGCAGTCTGCAATAAACAGACATAATATAAAATGACAAAAGAAAACATCATGCCTGAAGGAAAACAGTTACATTTTCTATTTATAAGAACCATTAGAATAACTAAGTCATATTGTGAAATTAAGATAGTAAAATGGTTTGTTTTAATAAGCTACTGCCAAGGTATTTTAGGGAAAGAATATTTTGCAACAGCAGAGCTGAGTCATCCTTAAATGCAGATTATATTTTCTAAACAGATACTTTTGGTCAGGGTCTGGGTTTAATTTTTGGCCAGCTTTTAAATGCTTTCTTACAAAAGAACTATTTTTAACTGAGTCATGATATTCCTTTCATTCTCAGAAGTAGCTTTGTGCGATTCGGGGCTTGGGGAGGCTGAAAATAGATGAATCAGATAGTAACAAAAGTGCGGAGCAGAAGAACAAAGACATGTGCATTTAGAGCAGTGATTTAGGGTTTCAGGATTTCTGTTGATTTCTTTACCTTGAAAAAGTCTAGGCCTTTTCATTTTCTTGACTCTAAACAGAAGCCAAATGGACTCTCAACTATGCCAATCTAAACTAACTTTCTATTTTCCTCCTAGAAAGTACTATTAACTTTTCCCTAAGAAAGATAGGTTACAGAAGAGCCCAATAAATAAGACTCCATTTAGAGGACCCTAAGAGTACACACAATGAGCACAAAAATCAATGTGAGCCCCTTTGACATCTGAAATTAGATGTCTCATAATGTTTTGCCAGCTTCATAGAGCACTGTATATTTGCAAAGTACCCTCTCTGCTTTTGTGCTCCTTTATCTTGCTTAGCCTTTCTCGTTAAAAATACAATTCTGCCCTTTTGCTAACATTTCCTAGGCTTAGGTGCTTTCTTTTAACATTCGGCCACAAAAACTTGAGTTGGTAGGACCAGCACTGATGAAAGCAAATTAACCTGGATGAATATGCACCTTGGGATTATTTGATAACATAGTATCACTGATAATTTTTATTTTGATGTTTGGCCTTCTTTTCTTTTCATGTCCCAAAGCATCTAGACAGACTATAGAAAGTTGCCTGGAAGGAAAAAGTAATAATGCCTTGTTTTATTTTGAAGTATCTGACATTCTCATGTCTGAAGATGGAAAATTGAACTGTGAGGCTCAGGTTTAAAGTCTGGAGAGAGAGACAGGAAACCAGTTAGCTAGATCAAATCATGTTTCCCAGACAGGGACAAAGGAAAACTACAGTAGCAAAGTATCATCGTTTATTAAACACATGTACAAATGTGCTACAGAACCAGACAGCTGAAACGCTAAATGTGTTTTGCTAAAGTTTTCATACTTGATTCTGAAAACTGATGTTGTTTTTAAGAAAGAAGAATTAAGAAGAAAATGATTCATTTTAGGCATTATTTATTCTATTACTACAATAGTCTGGCCTACAATTACCTTTGAGGCCCTATCTGACCACTCATTTAAAATTCAACTCTGAATGCCCAGTGCGTTAATGTGCTCAATGCCCACTGCCCAATTAATGCCCAATTTACTTTAACTTGCTCTACTCTTAACTTGCTGCCATTCTAACATAACTATATCAATTATGCATTTATGATTATTATTTGTAGCAGACTTCCTTGTATTTAAGTATAAGATCTATGAGGACAAAAGCCTTTGCTCTATTCATTGGTGTATCCCAAGAGTGTAGAATAATGCCTCACAAAACATATTTGGTGAATGGATGAATGACTAGTGCTATGACAGATGTTAATCAGGATCTTTGACCTGCTATCTAGAAATCAGCCCATGGGAAACCGACTTAGTTTTTAGCATTGGCTCTCATATTTAATCTCTTTATTAGCTACTGACTATAATTTACTCTACCTGCCTCCATTTCATAAACACAAACTCTACAGTTTGAAAAATACTGCATTTTTTCCCAGTCTCACAGGAATGTGCAATAAAACCAGAAAGAGACTTAGGACATAGAGCATCAAATGTATACCTTCTGTGGCAACACAGTGAATAAATACTTTCCAGTATTTATTCTCCACAAACCTCCATTATTTAAACAAACAACAGATAAGAAAAAGGAGAAAAAATAGCAAGCTACATCATTCACCTTGGCCTAATGGACCAGCAGAATCAAATATTAAAATGCTAAGAAAAATGCTGAAATGAAATAATAACCCCACAGAACTCGACAGCTTGTGTTTCATTGCTGAAGTTCTGAACTTCAATACAGAGGAATACTAGACTCTTATTTAGAAAATGATTCTTCGTGACATTTCAGTGAGTTGTCAAATCTATAACCTCTGGTTTTGACTGTGCTAGAGGATGGTGGCTTTCCTGGGAGGCGGGTTACACCTCTGTGAGTGGTTAAAAAGGAAGGGCGAGCTTTCTGCACACGGCACCACTATTCACTGAAGAAGGTTATTTTCGTGCTAAATCATCTGCACAAAACCATATGGTTAGAAGAAAATAGATTGCTAGCCAATACAGAGTATCTCCAGAGGGCACTAGCCTGGCATTAGATGCCTGCTGATTTGTTTGCTATTTGAATAGATGCCTTCTTTTTTCTTGGCTTGTGGAAAGAAATTGTGATTTAGGGCAATAATTCCACTTGAAAAGATAGAACAGAATGTCTAAAGTTAGAAATATTTCCCAGTATTTTACATATATATTTCTATGTAGACCTTAAGCTCTTGATCTTAAGGAATCTACACCTCAGTAGAGGATAGCACATTCACATACAAAACTATAGTGTAATTATAAAGCAACAAATGCCATATAAAAATTTCAATGTTTTGGTAAAAATAAAAAAAAATTAGTGAAAGCATGTATCTTCGATTTACAGCCTTCAGAACTGAAGAAGATAACATTGGTTTTTTAAGCTCTGTAGTCTGTGACACTTTAGTATGACATACCTAAAAATATGATAAAATACATAAGAACCCAAAACACTTTCTCTTCTGGAATTAATTAATGAAGATAAACCAAAGTGATGGAGAACAGGTGATTTCTCCTCCTGTAAAGATAGCAATAGTCAGAGGGCATTACCTCTGTGGGAGAAACCCTTCATTTTGGTATAAAGAAAAATATTAAATGTACAAGAATTTCAGGAAAAAAAATTATAAATACAAAACAACTAATGTGTGCAATCTACTTTTACCAACATCCTTTTGTTTAGTGTTGTGAACCCTGTGAAGCGGCTTTGTATCGATAGGTTTCAGTATGTTGGCTGGCATGCCCAGCACACACAGCTGGGATTTGAATCCAGGCCCCCCAACTTGAAATCCTATTCTCTCACAATCTCACCTCTGTGTGCCAGTTCCATTTAGGCTGAATTTCTTTTGTGTTAATAGCCTTTAGTGAAGGAAATTCAATTTCTTTTAACCTTGGTAAAGACCTTGCTCCTTGTAAGCAATGGAAATACTAGCAATCTGTGGTGTAACAGGTAAGTTCTTTTTCATTTCTAATAATTTTAAATTAATAATGTTGTTTTTATAATGACGGTTCAGTTCCTCAAAACACTTAAGATCACTCAGCCTTGTGGGTTGTTATGTGTGTCTTAAAATCAAATGGCAAATATATTATTCATTATTTTAGAATGCCTGATATATACAATACAGAAATAACTCAGTTATCTAAGCAGAATCCAGGTACTCTCAGCATGATTATTACTACATTTATTGTTATGAGGGTACAATGGACTCAATTCAATTATTTCTATTTTCTATATTATTGTATAATAAGAATTGATATTTATGATGAGAGAATTGAAGACTTTCTAACTTCAAATAGCCCATTATATATTGCAAGCTTTATTTACAAGTCAAAAAAATAGAGATATGAGTTTTCATTAAATTTTTGACCAAAAACATTGAAATTAATAGCACTTTGTATTGTTGTATGTAATTTATCACTTTCTACTTTCACTATAGTTTTATATATACATGTTTCACTCTCCACTGATTTCTAAGTTCTTAGATCAGGATTCATGTCTAATTCACCACTGCGATCTCACTTTGTCATCTTTGTTGGTTTTCAATAAATATTTCATTCAGGAATGAACTAACTAAAAGCAAAACTGTTTCTTTGTATCACTCAGTTATTAAAAATGTGAATCAAAATGATCCACTAGATGAACCTAGAACCTATTACACAGAGCGAAGTGAGTCAGAAAGAGAAAGATAAATATCATATTCTAACACATATATATGAAATCTAGAAGGATGGTACTGAAGAATTTATTTACAGGGCAGCAATGGAGAAGCAGACACAGAGAATAGACTTATGGACATGGGGAGAGGGAGCAGAGGGTGAGCTGTATGGAAAGAGTAACATGGAAACTTACATCACCATGTGTAAAACAGAGAGCCAACGGGCATTCGCTGTGCGGCTCAGGAAACTCAGACAGGGGCTCTGTACCAACCCAGAGGGGTGGGGTGGGGCGGGAGATGGGAGGGGGGTTCAGAAGGGAGGGGACATATGCATACCTATGGCTGATTCATGTTGAAGTTTGACAGAAAACAACAAAATTCTGTAAAGCAATTATCCTTCAATAAAAAAATAAATTTAAAAAAATGATCCACTAATTAATGATTTGATATCAAAGAAAATGTGTACATCAAAATAAGAGTATTTATACCTCAGACAGATTCTAAACAAATGAAGTACTACCATATGGAAGAGTCTTTTCATTTGTGTTAAACATATTTTTTATATTAATTTATAAATGGTATTGATCAAATTTTCATGGCACAAAAAAGTTTCTTTCTTAAAATGTCTGCATTCGGTCTGTGGTTAAAGGAATCAAAGTCCATTAGTCTAGCTTATGTATACCATTACCTTGGCACATGGAACTCCCCTGGGATATCTGGAAAATAATCATTCTCTCCTGCTATTTCAGTCAGCACTCTAGAATACTCATGATCTTGACTAGAAACTATCTTTGAAACTGTAACACTCATCAGCTTGAAATATATTTTTTGACAGTTTTGGGGCAAAAGGTTTAGGATTTTTTTTTAAGGGACTCACATGGGGATGAAAATTACAAGTTGAGGAAGACGTGGGCCAAGACGCTCAGAGAAAGTGCTCACCAGTCCCTCCTGCCATTTTAGCAAAATAACAGAGCCCATACACTAGGGCAGAGCTGACCTTAAAATGCCAGGAATGCACATGGCCAGCTCTCGAAATGAGAGAACCTTTGATTCCTAAGCCTCATCAGCTAGGGTTACAGGACCTACTTTCTGACTCTGCCTCCCCTTGAGTTCAGACAGTATGAACATTTCTTTAATCTTTCCCCACTTGATTATGGGACTTCAGTCCCCTGTAAACAAGGTGTATTGAGCCTCTTCTCTATGGAGAGCCTGTGCTGTTATACCATGTATCAGCACAAAAGAAAGGGGGAAATTATCCCTGCCCTTGAAGATCTCCAAGTATGGAGAACCTAGGTAAGAAGTTAATGCCTACATCATTCATTCTTTCATTGGACCATAAGAAGAAAGACAGAAATGAAAAGGAATAAGTGCTGCCAAAGCCATTTCTTCTGATTTGGGCATACTGTAATGAGAAAGACATCAGGGATAAAATAAGAACCCTCAGCTCACATAAATTGGTTACAATTTTTAGGCAAGAACCCCACAAGAATTTGAAAATACATGCCATTTACTGAAAGGTGACCTTATTAAGAAAATTAGCAGCTACATGCTGTAAAGGCATGAAATGTGTGATAAAACGGTTCTAAAAATATCTTAGTGCAGCCTTCACATTCTCAGGCAGAGGCGACTTGATTAACAAAGGTGAAATCAAGCTTTATTAAGGTCTATTAAAATCCCATTTCTTTTAAATACACCATTGTTTTAAAGTAAAGATTTATAGGAACTCTCATCAGAAGATTTTATTTCCCACTAAAAGGTTGTTGGGGATTGTGTACATGTGTTGTGTGTGTGTCTGTTTGCTCTTTCTGTTTCCTGTAGTTTGATCTATTGTTGCGAGTATAGTGTTTAGATAAACAGACAAAAACAATGTATGACAACTCCCTGAGATAAGGAAGCCAATTTCTAGAGTTCTTTTGTGATAGCTTTAGCCTCTCCTCATATCTTTTCCCTTGCAATGTTCTTCATGATCGATAAGTAAGTTTCTCAGGGTTCCTGAGATTGATTGTTTTCATCACAGGCAAGAAATTTATTCCACCTAAGTTCATTGAGTGCTATCCTAACACAATTTTGCCCTATCTCTGTCTCTCTCTCTCCTTCAGGAAGCATTTTAGGTAAAAGGAGAAAAAACTACACTAAAGGTAATTAGGAACTGTGGTAGGTAATACTTTGCCAAATATTGACCTCTGGAAAGTAGGCATGTACTTAAATTTGAGTTTTCAGCTACACAGAGCAAATACCTTTTATATAAGAGAAAGGTCAACACTTCAGTTGTTGCATCTATAGAGGATCCAATCATTAACCAATACATGCTGTTAACACTGATCATTAACAGGCTATACTTTCACGGACCTTTGTATTACTGAGGAAAAAGAAATCTTGAACTTTAGTTCTTTCTCTGTGGAATTATGAGGGGGTAGAAGAGCAATGAATCCCCACTGACAAGATATTTCTTCTTAATATTCTACAATAGTGCTCCCTGGACACTTTATTCTGAAATATTCAGCTACTAGTACAAACAAAGAGAGTTGGGAATCAGAGCAGATCAGGGAGCTGTATGTTGTGAGGAAGGGAATGGGTGGTAATTGGATTAGGCAGTCTGGACAGCCAGTTCTGAAACAGGAGTAATTTCAGGCAAGAATCACCAAAAGTAAAAAAGGGGAAAATATTATAGGTTCTATAGTTGATATTAATGAAAGTTTCATTACTTTGAAGCCAAAGTTAACTACCTTTATAAAACATAATATAATGACTTTTCACTCTGTATAATGGACTCCAGTTTTATCCATCTCATTAGAACTGACTCAAATGTATTCTTTTTAATGGCTGAGTAATATTCCATTGTGTATATGTACCACAGCTTTCTTATCCATTCGTCTGCTGATGGGCATCAGGAAAAAAAAAATAATAAATAAAATAAAATAAAATAAAAACATAATGACTTTTAAGAAAAGCACACACAAATTCACTTTAAGACCCTTTATGCATGTATTGGGGGATTCATATAGTCAAAGCTATGGCTTTTCCAGGAGTCATGTACAGATGTGAGAGTTGGACCATAAAGAAGGTTGAGCACTGAAGAATTGATGTTCTCAAATTGTGGTGCTGGAGGACTCTTGAGAGTCTCCTGGACAGCAAGGAGATCAAATCAGACAATCCTAAGGAAATCAACCCTGAATATTCATTGGAAGGACTGAAGCTGAAGCTCCACTACTTTGGCCACCAGATGAGAGGAGTCAACTCGTTGGAAGAGATCCTGATGCTGGGAAAGATTGAAAGCAGGAGGAGAAGGGGACCACAGAGGATGAGATGGCTAGATGGCATCACTGACTGAATGGACATGATTTTGTCTACTCACAATATCTGGGAGATAATGAAGGACTGGGAAGTCTGGCATGCTGCAGTCAATGGGGTCGCAAAGAGTTGTACATGACTTAGCAACTGAATGACATATAAATGGTGGCTCAGATGGTAAACAATCTGCTTGCAATGGGGGAGACCTGGGTTTGACCCTGGGTTGGGAAGATCCCTTGGAAAAGGGAATGGCTACCCACTCTAGTATTCTTGCCTGGAGAATGCCATGGACACAGGAGCCTGGTGGGCTACAGTCCATGGGGTAGCAAAGAGTTGGACACGACTGACTGACTAACACTTTTTTATGCATACATAGGCTCAGATACTGACATAGGTGCCATACAAGGTCCACTGGATTTTCTTCTGAAAGAAAGGAATATATTTTATTTCTTGAATTTGAGTATCCATATCATTCATGCAAGCTAGCTTACTGTAAGTTCTTAATCTGGGTTTTAGGCAGATAGAAACTTGAGGAAAACGTGGTCTTTGATCCAAGGAGCATACAGGCTAAGAGAGAAGTTATAGGATACACACATATCCCTTTTTGTTAAATAAAATATATTAAAAATCATTAGAGGTTACAAAGTGCTATTAATTGAGAGGGGTGTTTTTAAAAGCTCTTCCTAGAGAAATCAGAAAAGGTTCCATTGAGCCAGTAGCTCTTGAAATGTGTCTTGTTTAGTCGCTAAGTCATGTCCCCCCATATCGCTAAGTCTGCGACCCCATGGACTGTAGCAAACTGGGCTCCTCTGTTTATGGGATTTCCCAGGCTAGAATACTGGAGTTGGTTGCCATTTCCTACTCCAGAAATGAGCCCTGACGTTTGGGCAAAATTTAGAAGAGATGAATTCGCAGGAAGGGCTTTGGACAGAGTGAACAGCATTGACAAGAACCCAGAGGAGTGAGAATGTGGATATCCTGTGAGACTGAATAACACAGTCTGACTAGAGAACAGAATATGGGGAAAAGAAGACAGAAGAGGCAGCTTGATAAAATTCATCCACGTTGTTGAATGCCAAGCTGAAAATCTGGACTTTATTCTTCAAGCAATAGATGAGAATGAGAATTATACTATATATTGCATGAATTTTTATAACTTCCAAAACCTGTTCTTCTGCTGTATCATTAAATTTCCCTATCGGCCCCATAAGGTAAGCAATTTATATACAGGAGTCTATAAATGGGATTCAAATTAATTCTTATTCCACAGCTCTTTCCTCTACATGGTCATGAACAACTTTGAAAATCTCATCAAAGCTATAAACTTCTTCCCAGAAAAATACATATGGAAAATATACATATAAAAATTTTTTCTTAAACTTTCAGGGTCTTCACTGATTCTCATTTTCATTACCTGTTAGAAACTCTTGCACTATCCAAAGACATCACCCAGTGTAAGAATGCATTTTCTTCTATGATCCAATAATATTTCATTTGAGAAGCAATCAGAGAATTCTAAGGAAGTTACTGAAAAGATCATTATTTTTTCTTATAACAGAAATATGAAAGGAGTAAGTATATTACATGATTAACTAAAACAATATAATAATTCCACCCAAAAGTTTGAAGTGTTTTTATAAAATAAAAACAATATCTTGATCTAAATCCATACCAACCTACAAACATTTCAGACCCTTGAATATTTTAATTAAATTTTGTTTATTTGTCTTAATATTTTCTCTAAAGCTCTATTGTTTCACATTTTCCTATATCTTTCAATTTAAATATCAACATTTGCATCAATGAGAATTCTCATGTTTCAACTACTTAGAGGACAAAGCTTTAGGGGCAAAATACGTAAATCTTGAGTTCCAAAGCTATACTTACTAACTGTCTGAAACAGGACAAACCACACCTCCAATAAGCCCATAAAAATCTCTATGATTCCTCTTTAAAATGGGGATAATAATTACCCTCTACCTTAAAAAGTTACTGTATCTAGAAAATTTCTAAATGATAGAAACAGTATCTACTACATGATTCAATAACCATTTTAAAAAACCTAATTGTCTTAACAGCATTAAGTTTAGGAAGCAGAGAAAGTATTTTAAGAAGGAAAGAGTTAAAAATAAGAAGAAGCTCCCAGTATTGTGAAAGACAAACAGTACAAGTTACTCAATAAGGACATATATAAAATGCCATATATTTAAAACAAGTTATAAAGACACATAAACAGTACAAGTTACATAATAAAGACATATATAAAATACTAGAAGAACACAGACACAGATGAAGAATTGACGACTGAGAGGCCTGAAGTGGTCCAGTAAAGAGGTAATGTTTGAGTGGAGTCTCTGGGAGGAGTTTTCTATTAATAGCTAATAACAGCTGCTGCTGCTGCTGCTAAGTTGCTTCAGTCGTGTCCGATTCTCTGCGACCCCACAGACCGCAGCCCACCAGGCTCCTCCATCCCTGGGATTCTCCAGGCAAGAGTACTAGAGTGCCATTGCCTTCTCTGAATAATAGCAAGGCTTATCATTAAAGTGATTCTCAATATAAAACAGCAACTTCCCATTCTCATATAACATGTTAGCCCATGGCACAGTGCTTAAGCTTCAGAATAAAAATATAGGTAAGAGAAATAGAAATACTGTATCTTAAGTGCTATTAATGCTTGCTAGTCCATACATATGGTTGTACATATACAATACCTTTTCAGTTATATGGAGAAAACTTGCACTTGTTTGAAATTCAGGTGTCAGAAAAAAATAGACCATATAAGTGATGCTTCAGTTCAGTTCAGTCGCTCAGTCGTGTCCGACTCTTTGCGACCTCATGAACCGCAGCACGCCAGGCCTCCTTGTCCCTCACAAACTCCCAGAGCTTACTCAAACTCATGCCCATTAAGTCGGTGATGCCATCCAGCCATCTCATCCTCTGTCGTCCCCTTCTCCTCCTGCCCCCAATCCCTCCCAGCAGGGTCTTTTCCAATGAGTCAACTCTTTGCATCAGGTGGCCAAAGTACTGGAGTTTCAGCTTCAGCATCATTCCTTCCAGTGAACACCCAGGACTGATCTCCTTTACGATGGACTGGTTGGATCTCCTTGCAGTCCAAGGGATTCTCAAGAGTCCTCTCCAACACCACAGTTCAAAAGCATCAATTCTTCAGTGCTCAGCTTTCTTTACAGTCCAACTCTCACATCCATACATGACCACTGGAAAAACCATAGTCTTGACTAGATGGACCTTTGTTGGCAAAGTAATGTCTCTGCTTTTCAATATGCTATCTAGGTTGGTCATAACTTTCCTTCCAAGGAGTAAGCGTCTTTTAATTTCATGGCTGCAATCACCATCTGCAGTGATTTTGGAGCCCAAAAAAATAGTCTGACACTTTTTCCACTGTTTCCCCATCTATTTCCCATGAAGTGATGAGACTGGATGCCATGATCTTAGTTTTCTGAATGTTGAACTTTAAGCCAATTTTTTCACTCTCCTCTTTCACTTTCATCAAGAGGCTCTTTAGTTCCTCTTCACTTTCTGCCATAAGGATGGTGTCATCTGCATATCTGAGGTTATTGATATTTCTCCCGGCAATCTTGATTCCAGCTTGTGCTTCATCCAGCCCAGCGTTTCTCACGGTGTACTCTGCATATAAGTTAAATAAGCAGGGTGACAATACACAGCCTTGACGTACTCCTTTTCCTATTTGGAACCAGTGTGATGCTTAGAAAACAACAAATGTGAATTTTCAAGAGTTCAAAATTCCATTATTCCTAATACAAGGGAACAGTCAACAGTCCTTGGCAGTCATTAACTCATACCAATTTCTTTTCACTAAAAACTTACTTTTTTCAGATTTTTAATTATTTTGGCAATTATTTTCTCTTTTACTTATCATGAAGTGATTGCATTATTTTAGCACACTAAGGAAAATGTGTGTATACTCCATTGGCAATATAAAAGTAAATACATGTATTCTCACATCTTGTTATTTCTACAGAGTAGAAAGCACTTGAATCTTCATAAACTAACATCTTTGCCATATTTTCCCGAATCAGAACAGTTGCCAGTTTCTGCAGATGCGGTGCGTCGGCAGCTCTCACACTGGTGAGGTGGGGTGTCAGATGGGGTGATCAGGGCAGAGCCGGGGCGGCCGGGGCTTCTGTGCTGAAAGGCAGGCACCGTTCTACCAGCAGCAGGGTCAGGTGCCAAGGTGCTGGAGCTGCAGCCCTGCGGGGCAGGCTTTAGGCCAGGCGGACCAAGGAAAACAGAGAGAGAACCCAAATAAACAAAAGAAGAAAGAGGAGAATATACAACCAATATCACAGAGACAAAAAAAAATCATATTAGAATACTATAGTTCTATGCTCAAAAATTACACAGCCTAGTAGAAACAGATAAATGTCTAGAGACATACAATCTCCTAAGACTGAATCAGGAAGAAACAAATGGAACAGATGGATCACTAGCAGTGAAATTGAATTAGTAATCAAAAATCTCCCAGCAAACAGAAGTCCAGGATGGGACAGCTTCAAAGCAGGAATTCTATCAAACATGTATAAAAAAACAACTAGTACCTATCCCTTCCAAACTGTTCCAAAAAATTGATGAGGAGGGTAGACTCTCAAATTTATTCTGAGACCACCATTACCATGATATCAAAACCTAACAAAGACACTACAAAAAAATAAAATTATAGGCCAGTATCTTTGACGAAGATAGATGCAAAAAAACCCTCAATAAAATATTAGTAAACCAAATTCAACAATATATTAAAAGGATCATACATCTTGATCAAGTGGGATTTATTCCAGGGATGCAAGGATGGTTAACTATCCACAAACCAATCAATATTATATACCACATTAACAAAACAAAGATAAAAATCACATGATTATCTCAAAAGATGCAGAGCAAGTATCCAAAAAAATTTAACATCCATTCATAATAAAAACTCACATCAAACCTGGTATACAGGGAGTAAATCTCAACACAGTTCAGTTCAGCTCATTTCAGTCACTCAGTTGTGTCTGACTCTTTGCAACTCCATGGACTGCAGCATTCCAGACTTTCTTGTCCATCACCAACTCCTGGAGCTTGCTCAAACTCATGTCCATGGAGTTGCTGATGCCATCCAACCATCTCTTCCTCTTTTGTCCCCTTCTTCTCCCTCTTTTCCCAGAATCAGGGTCTTTTACAATGAGTCAGTTCTTTGCATCAGGTGGCCAAAGTATTGGAGCTTCAGTGAATATTCAAGGCTGATTTCCTTGAGGATTGACTGATTTGATCTTGCAGTCCAAAGGACTCTCAAGAGTCTTCTCCAGCACCACAGTTCAAAAGCATCAATTCTTTAGCACTCAAGCCTTCTTTATGGTCCAACACATCTGTATATGACTACTGGAAAATCCATAGCTTTGACTAGACAGACCTTTGTCAGCAAAGTAATGTCTCTGTTTTTTTAATATGCTGTCTAGGTTGGTCATAGCTTTTCTTCCAAGGAGCAAGCATCTTTTAATTTCATGGCTGCAGTAAAGGCCACTTATGACAACCCCATAGCTTATATCACATTCAGTGATGAAAAGCTGAAAAATTCTCCTCCAAAACCAGGAACAAGCCAAGGATGGACAGCAGCCACAGTAATCAGACAAGAAAAATAAATAAAATAATCAACATTGGAAGGAAAGAAGTAAAACTTACTATTTACTGATGACATGATACTAAATACAGAAAACTCTAAAGTTTTCATCAAAAAACTAGTAGAACTAAGAAATAAATTCAATAAAGTTTATAGAATCAGGGTTAATATGCAAAAATATATTGACTATCTAATAATAAACCATCAGAAAGAAAAAGCAAGAAAATAATCCCATTTAAAATCAAAAAGAATAAAATATCTAGGAATAAACTTAACCAAGGAGTTGAAAGACCTATACATTGAAAACTGTAAAACACTGATGAAGTAAATTAAAGATGATAGAAAGAAATGGAAAGATACTTCATGTTCATGGATTGGAAGAACCCATATTTTTTAAATGGCCAGGCTTTCCTGGTGGCTCAGATGGTAAAGAATCTGCCTGCAATGCTGGAGACCTGGGTTCAAACCCTGGGTTGGGAAGATCCCCTGGAGAAAGGAATGGGTACCCACTCCAGTATTCTTGCCAGAGAATTACATGGACAGAGGCGCCTGGTGTGTGACAGTCCATGGGTTTGCAAGGGATTGGACACAACTGAGTGACTAACACCTTTACCCAAAGAAACCTATGGATTTAATGTGATTCTCATCAATATAACCATGATCTTTTTCACAAAATTAGAACAACTAACCCTAAAGTTTACATAGAATCACAAAAAACCCTGAATTCTGAAAGCAATCCTGATCAAATTTAACAAGGCTGGAGGCATCCCAGGCTTCAGGCCATTCCACAAAGCTAGAGTAATCAAGACAGGATGGTACTGGTACAAAAAGAGACACATAGATCAACGGAACAGAATAGAGAACCCAAAATTAAACTCATAATAAATCTTCACATAAATAATATCTGAATATTTATTTTTAATAACAATTTATTAAAAAACTAAATTTAAGCCTGGAAACCATAAAACTCCTATTAGAAATCATAGGCAGAACATATTTGATGTAAACTCTAGCAATATTTTCTTAGATACATCTCCCAAGGCTAAAGAAACAAAAGCTAAAATAAATAAATAGGGCTATTTAAATTTAAAACTTTTTCATAGCAAAGGAAACCATGGATAAAATGAAAATACAGCCTACTGAGTGGGAGAAATGTTCACAAGTGATATGACTGATAAGGGGTTAATATGCAAAATATATATACAGCTCATACAACTCAGTATCAAAAAAACAAACAACCCAATTAAAAAATGGACAGGAGAACTGAATAAACATTTTTCCAAAGGAGACATACAGATGGCTAACAGGTACATGAAAAGATGCTCAACGCCACTAATCGTTAGAGAAACGCAACTCAAAACTACAGCAGAGTATCTAAACTCACATATGTCAGAATGGCTATCATCAAAAAGACCACAAATAACAGATGTTATGGAGGATGTCGAGGAAAAGGGAACCCTTGCACGCCGATGGTGAGAATGCAAATGGGGGCAGCCACTGTGGAAAACAGTATAGAGCTGCTGCAAAAAAAGAACTAAAAGCAGGACTACCATATGACCCAGTGATTCTACTCCTGGACATTTATCTGAAGAAAATAAAACACTTATTGGAAAAGATACATGCATCCTAATGTTCACAGCACAATTCTTTACAATAGCCAAGACATGGAAGTAAACTGAATTTCCTTTAACAGATGACTGGATAAAGAAGAAGCATGGTCTATAAATACACAACAGATTATTACTCAGCTATTAAAAAAAATGAAATTTTACTATTTGCAACAACATGGATGGACCTGGAGGATGTTATCCTTAGAGAAGTTAGCCAAAGACATATAGTATAGGTGGCATCTAAAAAATAAAACAAATCTATTAATACAACAAAACAGAAACAGAATCACAGATACAGAAAGCAAATTAGTGGTTACCATTGAGAAGAGGAAAGAAAGGAGGAGCAAGACAAATGAACAGGATTGAGAGTTGTAGATTATGCTGTATAAAGTAAATAAGGATATATCGTACAACACTGGGAAACAGTCAATGTAGTAACTTTAAATGAAGTATTATCTATAAAAATGTGCAGATCACTATGCTGTACCCCTCAACTAATACAATATCATAAATAAACTGCACTTTAAAAAATTATACAGGGTCCATACCACATTATGCTTCTCATTCTTACTCAGTGATATTTACTTTAATTTCCTGAATGTGATATTAAATTTTGGTTTCAAACAGATAAGCAACATAGTAATATCCATGAGATAGTAAGTCTCTCTCGTATTGTTCTTCAGTCACTAAGTGGTGTCTGACTCTTTGAGACTCCATGGACTACAGCACACCAGGCTTCCCTGTCCTTCATTGTATTTATAGTTTGCTCAGATTCATGTCCATTGAGTCAGTGATGCTATCTAACCATCTCATCCTATGCCACCCCCTTCTCCTTTTGCCTTCAATCTTTGCCAGCATCAGGGTTTTTCTCATTAGTCAACTCTTGTCTATTTAGAGTAATAGCCACAGTATTTGTAGACTTTGTAACCTGAGATCCACACCTCATCCTCCACTGTGAAGTCTCGCTCTTTAAATAACCTGTTTTTATTATTTAAATCTAAACGTCCACTGTGATATCTCATCTGACTTTATGTTTATAAATAAAATAACATAATCTAAACCAAAACATTTAAGATTGTAAAATGTTCACTCATTACATTAAAGACAAATTAGCCACTGCAGATCATATGCTGCGAACTGGTCTCATGGTTTAAAAATCAGAGTTTTAGTTCATGCAACCGAAGGAACAACTGTCTAATGAGAGTCAACTCCTAACTCTAAACTTGAGGATAGTAAGACAAGGCCCTGCTTTGATAACCTTGGACACTGTGGAGAAAGGAAATAGTTACTTGTCGTTTCCACAACCATACAGTTAAGATAAGCCAGAAAGAGAGCATGACAGTGAATACTTTGCAGAGATGATTTAATAGATATTTGAAAAATTAAATGTAAATAGAAAGAGGTACACTTTTCTTCATACTGCATAGTTTATTTGCAGGTCTGTCATTCTTTTTATTTATTTATTTTTAGTTTCTGAGCTCTTGAGAGTAGAGATTCATGTTTCATATATGTTACTGTAAATCACCAAACAGTCTGGCCATGCTCCATAAGAGGAACACAAACATCCAAGCAATAAAATGAAGTCCATAATGATTCAACTTCTCAATTCCCAATTACTCTTCAACTTCTTTTGGCTCTGATTCAAATTCTTAAGACCTCTGAGATTTTCCCCAATAGGGAGTTCTTTCCATGTACCTAAGGACTGACTTATTTTCAAGTCTAGTACTTACAAACACTAATTTTTACCAGGTACTATATTATAAAATAGCAGCCATTGGTAATATTAAATTTTTGAAATACCACAAAGCTCCCTACTCCATCAAATGGCTGTGTGTATATATATATATGTGTGTGTGTGTATATATATATAAACACATAAAATTGGAGCTAAATTTATAAACTTTAACATTATGCCCAATCCCATGAAGTTAAGGAAGACTCATGAATCCAGAACTGGAGAGACGGTTTTTCCAGAAAGCAATCATAGAGATAACCTGGGACTAGAATATTAATGCCAAATTACATGACATGATTTCCAGATGAAGAAACAGAGAAGTATGAGAATATGTTCCTCCAAATGTGAATAAATTTCTCCCAAATTTTCCAAATGTTAGGCACAGCTGTATAAAATTGTATTGGTGATTAAGAAGTGTCTGTAAAAGTGTGTAACTTCTTCATGGCCCCTTTCATATTTACTATACCAAATATTTATGGCAAAATATCGGAAACTTATGTGAAATTGTTTCCATACTTACACTTATCTTCAAAATGAATGTTATTAAATAAATAATCTATTTTAATCCCCAAATATACTGGACTATTGTAAATTCTGTTATAATAAATCATTGTGCCTAGCTGATCTGGTACAGAAATGTGCCAAGATTTTACTTGGTATATTGGCCAATAACAATCTGATTCTAATTTTAATCTTAATAGAGGGACAGTCAGATTCTGCTCCACCCTCCACACTTCAACTTGCCTTTTTTCTTACTCTAAACATTTGGATATAATATATTCTTTTATTCTGGTTTAGGTTTTAGTAACATGCATATGGTGATTTCCTTTTGTTATAAGTATAGCTGAGGCAATTAAGTATCTAAGGTAACACAGGAAAAGAAATTGGTTTGGAAAACTATAAAGGCATTAACTCTTTTTTGGTTCTGATCTCATATGAGCAAAATGTATAATCTCTAAAAAGATTTTATTATTGTTCACACATATATGGTGCCTCATTTCACAGCACCTCCTTATGGAAGGATGCTACATTTCTTTAACAAATTTGACCATGTGACTTGTTTGAACCAACGAAATGTTGTGGGGTGACAGGTATCACTTTTGAACAATGAGGGCATGATTTGCATTTTCTTCATTGCCTTTGTCAATTTAATTAATTGGCTGTGTTCCAGAAAATGGCTACTTGCTCACAGAACCTAGAATAAAGGTTTGCTATTGGTGGTCAATCGCTAAGTCATGTCCAACTGTGTGATCCCATGAACTGCAGCATGCCAGGCTTCCCTGTCCTTCACTACCTTCTGAATTTTGCTCAAGCTTATGTGCAGAGTCGGTGATGCTATCCAACCATCTCATCCTCTGTAGTCCCCTTCTCCTTTTGCCTTCAGTCTTTCTCAGCATCAGGGTCTTTTCTAGTGAGTGAGCTCTTCGCATCAGGTGGCTAAATTATTGGGGTTTCAGCTTCAGCATCAGTCCTTCCAATGAATATTCAGGGTAAATTTCCTTTATGATTGACTGGTTTGATCTTTTTGCAGTAAGCACCACAGTTCAAAAGCATCAATTCTTTGACATTCACTCTTATTTATGATCCAACACATCTGTACATGACTACTGGAAAAACCATAGCTTTGACTATACGGACCTTTGTCAGCAAAGTGATATCTCTGCTTTTTTAATATGCTGCCTAGATTTGTCATAAGATAAACTGAAGTAAAACCACAGCTGCCTTGAAATGGACATATAGCATAAAAAAAGAAATGAATCTTTTTTTCTCAGTAAGCCACTATAATTTTATAGTTGTTGCCACAGAATTACCTAGTCTATTTTGTCTGATATAACTTCTTCAATATGCTTTGAAAATAGATGGTGGTTTATTTTGATGGAGTGACTCATCATTATTCACACATCAGAACCTTTTAAAAAATGTACTCAATAGGATAATATGTCATAAAGAGTTAATTTAATATGAAAAAATCACCAGTACTGGGTAACAGGACATAGAAATAGTTTTGCTATAAAAATTCCCTTTGATAACTTGATTTTATTCAACTCTTAAACAAAATTATCACACACAAGTTTAATCCATGACTTTATAATGTGAGCTTTTTCCTTTTAGAAAGTTTTCACATAGAGAAGCAAGAGTGAGGAATATAATTAGTGAAACCACATATAATTATTTCCCTTTCTGTAAGAAGCACGTACATTTTTTTTTTCTAACAACAACAAAAAAACACCGCTTTCTGGTCCAATGAGAAAAACCAAACACAGGGAAAATGTTCTTTGGTTCAAAGCCCAAATTTCCCACTTCACTTTTCATTTTGCTCCTGAAATGCTGGTACTAACAGTGATTTTACAAGTAAACAGCTCAGTATTCGCTTCATTTCTGGTAGTTGCTAATGGCCTTTTATTGCAACTTATGAGAATTATTTGTTCTATTCACTGCCGTATACCATGTCTGACAGATCACATCAGAACTAAATGGAGGTGACAAGGTGTATGGCATCAGTGGTGTTAAAACTTTAAATGTTTTCATTCACCCAATCAAGCAGTGTGGACAAGAAATGATATTAGCATCAGAAACCTTGACAAAGAGAGAGGAAAGGAGGGGCAAAAGAGAGGGAAAGGGGAAGAAAGGGAAAGGAGAGAGAACAGCCATACCAGTAAGCTTCTCGGCAACCTTAGAAGGAATTAATATATTTCATTTTATCACATTTCCTGTTAAAAATATTACTAAGAAGTTCAGAATACATTTTCTGAGAATGGTTTGCAACTAGAGAAGTCTTTTTTTTAACACTAAAGTATGGACAGATTTTTCCCAGCTCAATAGGTTTTACAAAATGCCAGGCAACAGAAGAGCAATAGGTTAAGAAAATTAAAATACTGAGCTATCTGCTCTAATTGTGCTGCACAGCCACACGGTAATTGAACAGTGGGGCCAGGCTTCTACCACTGTGATCTTCAAGACCTTCTTCAAGGCCTTCATTGCATGCTATGTTTAAAAAGATGGTTTGTGGTCTGGGCCACCTGTAATCCTCACATCCGATCTTTAGAAGGCAGACGATCAGTCTTCAAGCAGACAGTGGTAGATGCCCCCTACACTGGGCAACTAATCTGTGACGATGGATATGCTTTGTTTTCGTATCTGTATCAACACAGTATCTTTATCTGCAAGGCCAGTCATTCTGAGTTCCCTGTGAGAAATGATTTCCCCTTGAAGAGACAGTGTGGTCTCACCTCCCTTGGACACAAGTCATCAGCCAGCACAGCAAACAAAGGAAAGTCATAACGCCAGGAAAACACAAACAGCTTTTCCTGGGAAGTCATAACACTAGGGGAAAAAACAAATATCTGGTCCTGGAAAAAGATATTTTCAGTGATTATTATTCTAAGAAATGGGAGAAAAAGAAATTTGAAAACACTCTCAGGTCAATGAATCATTTCTACCTTTTTTCTTCCAAAAAATTTTAAATATACATAAATGAAAAATATAAAAGCATTCACTTAGAGCAATGTTGTTTTACTCTAGAGTGATAAGCCTTTAGAAGCTCTTCAAAAGCAGTTAGGGTGAAGGATATTTCTTGATCTTCAAGGAAATTAGTTGAAATTGCCATGATTAGAAACAAGAAAATTGTATGCAGAAAAGCAGCTAGGTTTCTCTGAAAATCCAGACAAAAGACAAAATAGAGACTTTGAATGATGCTGATTAGATATGGTTCAGGGCAGCCACAAAAAGTTAAAGTCCCAGTTTTTGTAAACATGAAAAAATACCAGAGAAAACAAAATAAGTCATCTCAACCCTCAAAAACATAGTATACTACTCTGAGCTAAAGGGGACAAGCTTCCCATTTGGATGATCAAATATAAGATGTCTGCAATAAAGATGTTTTCCTAAGGCACACTACTACGTAGCCAAGGAAGTATTTTCATATGACAATAATATCTGAATTAGTAAGTAGAGCCATTTGGCAAGGATGCCTGATCTCAGCTTGGGTATCAATCTTACTTGTTCAGGGAAGATAGAGCCTGCCTGAAACCATCTAAGTGCATTTTCCTCTGCACTATCTTTCTGGAAATTGTGACCTGCTGATCTTCAATCCCTAGCCACGAATACGGCATTGGGGAGAAGCTGGCATATGCAACCTTGAACTGGCAGTTTTAACCTCTGAGATGGGCTTGATTGCCCTGGCCTTTAAATGTCAGGGGCTGTGCAAGAAAGGTCGAGACACTGCTCTTAAAGATCTAGTGGCACCAAGATCCTTCCTGCTGATGGAGAAAAAGCAAATACCTCAATTCTTTCAAAATCTAGAAAACGTATGTTTCTCAAATGACACCAAGTTGGCAAACATTTATTACTTTTGTTCTTCAACTAAGAGACAACTATTATATTAGAACTTTCTTAAAGGTAATCTTTAATCGTTAAAAGATGAATCTTAAGCAGGTTCTTAAAAAGAAGAAAGTGAAATTGAGGATAAATGCCTCTACCTGGAGTTGCAGAGCAGACACTAATAAAGAGTAACTATGAAGTGCTTACTGTCCTAAGAAAAGTGATATTTTGACCCCTGTTCATCTAGAATATATGTTCCCTCTTATAAACTGCTTTCAAATTTAAAATAGAAAAAACAATAAATTATATTTATAGAAAGAAGGACAAATATAAACTCATTAACATTTCTACTGAATATTTATAGTTATTTTTATAAGCGTCCATAGAAGCAGGATTTTGAACACAACTTATTTCCCTTATAGTACTGTCCACAAGAAATATAATGAGAATCACATATGCAATTGTAACTTTTCTAGTAGCCATGCTGAAGTAAAAAGAAACAAGATAAATGAACTTTGTATATGTTTTCTTATAGATATTTATATGTGTGTGTACATTTTTTAAATTTTATATCAGAGTATACTTGATTTACAATGTTGTGTTAGTTTTAGGTATATAGCAAAGTGATTCGGTTATACATATACATATATTCATTCATTTTCAGATTCTTTATCCATATAGGTTATTACAGAATATTGAGTAGAGTTCCCTGTGCTATACAATATAGTAAGTCCTTGTTGGTTATCTATTATATATATATAAAGGGTGTTTATTTTAATCCCAAGTTCCTAATGTAACCCTCCTTCTCCAGGGAAGTGAATTTTAATATGGCATTTGAACTAATTTCATTTCAGCAACTAATCAATATCAAATTTATACTGCATTTGTTTGAAACTTGAATTTAAATTAATTAAAATTATATCTAAAAGTAAGTCTCAGTTGCAAAAGTTACACTGTAAGTGCTCAATAGCCACACATGACTGGTGGCTCTGGACCATTCAGTCTAAAACTCATCAGGGTCAATGTATATTCATATAAACACTTAGGAAAGAAAAGCCCAGATGAGACTAATAAACTTCTCCAGGCATCCTACCTATAGAGCAATCAATGTCAACTAGAAGCTTTTTTTCTAGGCTTACAACATTGCTGCTCTATTTAGTTTTGTTGAACTCACATGAGGTACGTTTACATTCTACATACTGAGGTAGAAAACTTAGAGGGATATCCTTTGTTCAGTTCAGTTTAGTTGCTCAGTCATGTCCAACTCTTTGTGACCCCATGGACTGCAGCACCCCAGGCTTCCCTGTCCATCACCAACTCCTGGAGCCTGCTCAAACTCATGTCCATTGTGTCGGTGACACCATCCAAACATCTAATCCTCTGTCATCCCCTTCTCCTCCGACCTTCAATCTTTCCCAGCAACAGGATCTTTTCAAATGAGTCGGTTTTTCACATCAGGTGGCCCAAGTACTAGAGTTTCAGCTTCAGCATCAGTCCTTCCAATAAATATTCAGGACTGATTTCCTTTAGGATGGACTGGTTGGATCTCCTTGCAGTCCAAGGGACTCTCAAGAGTCTTCTCCAACATCACAGTTCAAAAGCAGCAATTCATCAGCACTCAGCTTTCTTTATAGTACAACTCTCACACCCATACATGACTACTGGAAAAACCATAGCTTTGACTAGACGGACCTTTGTTGATAAAGTAATGTCTCTGCTTTTTAACATGCTATATAGGTTGGTCATAGCTTTTCTTCAAAGAAGCGAACACCTTTTAACTTCATGGCTGCAGTCACCATCTGCAGTGATTTTGGAGCCCAAGAAATAGTCTCTCAACATTTCCATTTTTGCCCCATCTATTTGCCATGAGGTGATGGGACCAGATGCCATGATCTTAGTTTTCTGAATGTTGAGCTTTAAGCCAACTTTTTCACTCTCCTCTTTCACTTTCATCAAGAGGCTCTTTAGCTCTTCTTCACATTCTGCTTAAGGGTGGTGTCATCTGCATACCTGAGGTTATCAATACTTCTCCCACCAATCTTGATTCCAGCTTGTGCTTCATCCAGCCTGGAATTTCTCATGATGTACTCTGCATATAAATTAAATAAGCAGGGTGACAATATACAGCCTTGATGTACTCCTTTCCCGATTTGGAATCAGCCTGTTTTTCCATGTCCAGTTCTAACTGTTGCTTCCTGACCTACATACAGGTTTCTCAAGAGGCAGGTCAGGTGGTCTGGTATTCCCATCTCTTTCAGAATTTTCCACAGTTTATTGTGATCCACACAGTCAAAGGCTTTGGCATAGTCAATAAAGCAGAAGTAGATGTTTTTCTGGAACTCTCTTGCTTTTTCGATGATCCAGTGGATGTTGGCAATTTGATCTTTGGTTCCTCTGCCTTTTCTAAAACCAGCTTGAACATCTGGAAGTTCACAGTTCACCTACTGTTGAAGCCTGGCTTGGAGAATTTTGAGCATTTCTTTGCTAGTGTGTGAGATGAGTGTAATTGTGTGGTAGTTTGAACATTCTTTGGCATTGCCTTTCTTTAGGATTGGAATGAAAACTGACCATTTCCAGTCTGGTGGCCACTGCTGAGTTTTCCAGATTTGCTGCCATATTGAGTGTAGCATTTTCATAGCATCATCTTTTAGGATGTGAAATAGTTCAACTGGAATTCCATCACCTCCACTAGCTTTATTTGTAGTGATGCTTCCTAAGGCCCACTTTACTTCACATTCTAGGATGTCTGGCTCTAGGTGAGTGATCACACCATCGTGGTTATCTGGGTCATGAAAAAAATCTTTTTTGTACAGTTCTTCTGTGTATTCTTGCCACCTCTTCTTAATATCTTCTGCTTCTGTTAGGCCCATAGCATTTCTTTCCTTTATTGTGCCCATCTTTGCAGGAAATGTTCCCTTGGTATCTCTAATTATCTTGAAGACATCTCAAGTCTTTCCCATTCTATTGTTTTCCTCTATTTCTTTGCATTAATCCCTGAGGAAGGCTTTCTTATCTCTCCTTGCTATTCTTTGGAACTCTGCATTCAAATGGGTATATCTTTCCTTTTCTCCTTTGCCTTTCATGTCTTTTCTCCTCTCAACTATTTGTAAGGCCTCCTCGGACAACCATTTTGCCTTTTTGTATTTATTTTTCTTGGGGATGGTCTTGATCACTGCCTCCTGTATAATGTCAGGAACCTCTGTCCATAGTTCTTTAGGTACTCTATCAGATCTAATCCATTAAATCTATTTCTCAATACCCCTGTATAATCATAAAGGATTTGCTTTAGATCATACCTGAATGGTCTAGCGGTTTTCCCTACATTCTTCAATTTAAGTCTGAATTTGGCAGTAAGGAGTTCATGGTCTGAGCCACAGTAAGCTCCCAATCTTGTTTTTGCTGATTGTATGCAGCTTCTCCATCTTTGGCTGCAAAAAATATAATCAACCTGAGTTTCATATTGACCATCTGCTGATGTCCATGTGTATAGTCTTCTCTTATGTTGTCGGAAGAGAGTGTTTGCTATGATCAGTGCGTTCTGTTGGCAAAACTCTGTTAGCCTTTGACCTGTTTCGTTTTGTACTCCAAGGCCAAATTTGCCTGTTACTCCTGGTAGCTCTTGAATTCCTACTTTTGCATTCCAGTCCCCTATACTGAAGAGGACATCTTTTTTGGGTGTTAGTTCTGGAAGGTCTTTTGTGTCTTCATATAACCGTTCAGCTTCTTTAGCATTACTCGTCTGGGCGTAGATTGGATTACTGTGATATTGAATGGTTTGCCTTGGAAACGAACAGAGATCATTCTGTCGTTTTTGAGATTGCATCCATGTACTGCATTTCGGACTCTTTTGTTGACTATGAGGGCTACCCCATTTCTTCTAAGGGATTCCTGCCCATGGTAGTAGATATAATGGTCATCTGAGTTATCTAATAACTCAGATCTATGAAAACAAAATCATTGGTCTCTTGGACAGCAAGGAGGTCAAATCAGTCAGTCCTAAAGGAAATCAACCCTGAATATTCATTGGAAGGACTGATGCTGAAGCTGAAGCTCAAATACTTTGGCCACATGATGTGAACAGCCGACTCAATGGAAAAGACCCTGATCCTGGGAAAGTTTGAGGTTAGGAGGAGAAGTGGGTGACACAGGATGAGATGGTTGGATGGCATCACTAACTCAATGGACATGAGTTTGAGCAAACTCAAGGAGATAGCGAAGGACAGGGAAGCCGGGCGTGCCACAGTTCATGGGGAAGCAAAGAGTCAGGCACAACTTAGCAACTGAACCACAACCGTGCTATAAATCTCGGAAATTTCCAAATGGGGCTTTTATGACACATTCAGCATCTCTGCCGCCTGGTTAGAAGAAATGGGCACTCTTTAAATTCACATTTTACTCTTTCCTTGAAGTGAGTCAAAGGTCCAAGCTGACACAGGTCACCTTCTCATAGTTTTGCTTCTCATTTTAGTTGACCGCTTGGTTAGTTGTTTTTACTAAGGCTCTTATGGCAGGGTCAGCCATAGTCCAGAAATAACACGCCTGTCCTGCCACATCCAGATTCTTTTTTAAAGGGTACTTTCAGGCATCCGGCCACAGGCAGAGTCATTTCAACTAAGTCAACTGGAACTGATGATGAATCTCCCTCACTGTGGGTGCGCTCATCCATCATAAGGCACACCCTGCCCTCTGTAGAAATCATACATCATTACAGGGCTCAGGGCCCTAAGAGCGAAGAATCACAAAGAATGATAAAGGGATGTGTTCTGTCAGCATGGGATAGGGCCACATCGAACAACCACTAAAACTTAGAGCCGTCTTCAGGTGGGAGTGATTTTCCTCAGGAAAATCCTCTCATTTGAGGCTCACTGTTGACTGCTGCAAACATGCTTTGTTGCTTCATAAAATTAGGAGTCCTCCCTTGCCTTCTCAGACCATATATCCCTCTCATTGAATTACCCTCTAATGCCCTGCACTGAACTGGGAAGTGTCCCAGTGTGCTGTCAAATCCTTTTATTTTTGTTATGAAGCAGGTTCCACCTGAAGGAGATGCCCATTTGTTGCCAAACTTAATTAAGGAAAGTTGGATCTTTTAAAGCAGGAGAAGCATATGAGTTGCTAAATAGCAAAGGGCATTTTCTGGCTTTTCTACAGCATTAAAACAACACCATGTTCTCTCCACCTAAGCAAACAGACAAAACAGAACACTTCTAACTCCAGGTCACATCACACCCATTCTTCAGTCATCATTATCCCCATTTAACAGCTGGGGAAATTGAGAGAGTGGAAGATAATTAGAGCTACCTAGTGCTCCGAAACAGGAGCCAGAGCCAGAAGTCATTAACTCTGTCAATTTCCACAGCACAGCTGAGGCACTGTGACTTTGAAAAAGAACAGATGGTAAGTGAAGGCAAGGACGAAGATGGAGGTCTTCCTTTAGTAACTTGGAAGGCTGTCAGGTGCTATTCTGCATGTTAAGTATGAGAGAAATTCCAAACTTTGAAAGCCAGTCATACTGCCTTAGATGAGGCTGTAAAAATAGGTCTCTTTGGAAAGGGTGGCCCATATTAAAAATATCCTCAGTGACCTGTTTTCAACAAGTCCAATTCAAACAAGTTATTTTTAATAATGGGTGGTCGTCCCAGTGGTCTGTTTAAAATGGATTATCCTGAGTAATTAGAGACAACTGTGCTTTTTGTTAGATGAAGTTCCCTGGGGTCTTTTTTTTTCCCCTGTCATTCATTTCTATAGAACCTTCAGAAAAATTGAATCCACAAATTAAGTCCATCCTTTTCCCTTGACAAAATTCCATCCTATCAAGGTTCTGCTGCCCTCTCCAGAAACCTAAGGGGAAAAAAGTTTGTCTGCAATGCAAACTTGAGGACCAAGAAGTTTAGACACTTGACTTTTATGGTGCTACTTCCCATGTGCCCATGATTCTTTGCCTCTTTGATACATCAGAAAAGGGGTGCTTCAGGGGCATAATTTCTTTCTGCCTTATACTTATCATGGATATTACTGAATTTTAGAAATCACTTTATATCCATACTTAGAATTAAGATAAATTATTCACCTCTTAGCTACATCCTGTAAAACTTCACCCATTTGTGCCTAGCAGCACTTGGAATGCAGCAGGTCTGAGTGGAGGTGTGCTGCAAAGGTAAGCTGTGTGACTGACTTTGAAGCTCAATACAAAATATTGATAATTTTTAAGAATGATTACGTATTGAAATAATCATTTGGATATATTAGGCTAAATAAAATCTTTTCGAAATTAATTTCACCTAACAGTTTCTGTTCTTTTACCTTTTAATGTGGCGATCATAAAATTTAAAACTACACATATGCTTATATTCCTACTGAACAATGTTACAATAGAGTAGGAGTTGGCAAACTGTACTTTAGAAGGTCCAGAGAGTAAATATGTTAGATTTTGCTGCCATATGGTTTCTGTTTCAACTTCTCAACACTGCCATTATAGTATGAAATCAGGCAGTGACAACAACAAATGAATGGTCATGGTTCTATTCCAATAAAACTTTACTTATGAATATAGAAGTCTGAATTTCATATCATGTTCATGTGGCATGAAATATTTTTCTCTTGATTTTTTTCAACCATCTAAAACATTAAAAAATTCTTTCTTCATGAGTCATTCAAAAATAGATGGGAGATGATCAGCCAGATTTGGGGCATGGATTTGCTAATTCCTGCTACATATGGGCCACAGAAGGTACCATGTAGGGCCAATCCTATCATTCACTAAAGCCTATTGTCCATGTTGGGCTTCCCAGGTGGCTCAGTGGTAAAGAACCCCCTTGCCAATGCAGGAGACTCAGGAGCCCTGGGTTGGATACCGGGTTGGGAAGATTCCCCTGGAGAAGGAAATGGCAACACACTCCAGTATTCCTGCCTGGTGAATTCCATGGGCAGAGGAGCCTGGTGGACCACACTCCATGGGGTCACACGACTGAGCACTCACATACTGTCCATGTTAAAGAGGACTAGGTTATGTTGTAAAATTAGAATAGAAAAGAAAATCTTCAATGAGGACTGCAGGGATAAAAGAGGCAGGGTTATCACAAACCACAGGGATTTCTTTTTTTTTTTTTTTCTTTTTAAGTCCACAGGAATGAGTACCAAAAAATTTTATCACAAATATCCTTATGCTAGTAAATTTTTTTACAGGAGTTTTAAAAAATGCTAGAGATGATGAAGTTGAGACAGAAGGTGGAGGAGAATTCACAGATGTTAGCTAATTCCCCTGCAGAGGTTTCCACTGCCCAGCCTGCTCAGCAGTAGGTGAATCAGCTTTGGAGACTGAAAAGAGAAGTCTGTGCCTTGGCAGAGCTGAGCAACAGATGAGGTTTGTTACTGACATTTTCTCGTCTCTTCCATCTTTGCCCACTAATCCTTGACCTCAAACAGCTTACAACCTCATGGGCAAACAGGTTTTAAGCAAGTAAACAGACAGAGAAGTCATTTGAAAA
This sequence comes from Cervus elaphus, assembly GCF_910594005.1. Lineage (NCBI taxonomy): Eukaryota > Metazoa > Chordata > Mammalia > Artiodactyla > Cervidae > Cervus > Cervus elaphus. The sequence continues at coordinate 9,203,435 of NC_057817.1, read as the reverse complement.
CATGAAAATACTCCAAAATAAAAGACAGGTGCACTAGAAAAGTGTGTCTCAAACTTAAACATGCATAAGATTAACCTGAGGGGCTTGTTAAAAGGCCAAAGGTGAGTTAGTAGGTGTGGGTGACACATTCCAAATTTCTTACAAACTTTCAGGTGATGCTGGAATTCTTGGTCCTTGGACCACACTTCACTATCATGCAAGGCAAGGTTCACACCAGCAGGTATTTTTGTCTGTTTCTGTCTTTTGGGTTCACTACTCCGGGAGTTGGTGATGGACAGGGAGGCCTGGCGGGCTGCGATTCATGGGGTCGCAAAGAGTCGGACACGACTGAGCGACTGAACTGAACTGAATGTACCTAAAGCACCTAGAACAGTGCTTAGCACATAGTAAGCACTCAATAAATACATTCTGAATGAAGTATATGGGAAAGAATCGCATGAAGGGATATATCATTTAGACTGAGGTATCAGAAAGCAGTCTCTGATGGAAAGCTATTTTAGCTGAAGCCCTCTCATGTTCTAAATGCTACTACTCTCTCTGTATCTCCTCCATCACTTACTCTCAATTCTAAAACTAGGTTCTCACAAAATACATCAAATAAAGATGGTGATCAGTAGGGGCTTCCCTGGTGGCTCAGACGGTAAAGAATCTGCCTGTGATGCAGGAGACCTGCATTTGATCCCTAGTTTGGGAAGATCCCCTGGAGAAGGGAATGGCTGCCCACTCCTGTATTCTTGCCTGGAGAATTCCAAGGACAGAGGAGCCTGGTGGGCTACAGTCTATGGGGTCGCAAAGAGTCAGACACAACTGAGCAACTAACACTTTAGACACTAGGTGCTCATACAAGACATCAAATAAACATGGTGATTATTGGTAACTGACAGATATGTTGCCTCTCCTGTGACATCTGCATTCCTAGCATTGGTGCCTGGAGAAGGAACATCTTCCAATGAATGACCCTCTAACAGTGGAGTGTAAGGAGCAGTTACAAGAGAAGAGGCAAATATCAGTATCCTTTTGCTTATACTAAATAATTAAGCAACTAACTACCAGTGTCTACATAAAACTAGTCATACAATCATTAACAATTATGTGACATTTTAAAAAACTAAGGTTAGCATTTATGATTAAAATAAGGCTAACTTATAATTAACACTGTTTCCCCTTACAGAGGAACTGATTAAACAATGGATTTTTACAGTTGCAAAGGATGTAAGAAATCATCTACTTCGACCACTTTATTAAGGTAAGAATATTTAGTCCATAGTTCAGTCGCTCAGTTGTGTCTGACTCTTTGCGACCCCATAGGCTGCTGTTAAATGGTCATACAATCTGAGATCCCTCACAAAACAATCAATTCCATTTTTTAGCATCTGATAAATGATACTAAATTGTTTGTCTAATAATTTCTCTCTTTCCCTGAAATTTTTATATATTGTTTCTGGTTCACTTTTTCAGCAGATACTTTAATGCCAACAGTGTGCTAAGATCTGGCAGTAGAATCATCTGCGGGCCCTGCTAGTATCATCCTGCCCTCTGGAACCCACTGGAATAAGTCTGATCCATCTTCCCTGTGACAGGGCATCATAATTTTGGAAGACAGTTATTCTTAAAGATGTGGAAAACTGCCCATTCGTCTTCATGAGAAGTTGGTTCATTTGGTCACTCTTTCACAACCGCACTGTGCCAGCTGCTGTGCTAAGCACGGGGTACTGCTTTGCCCAAGAGAGACATGGTCTTTGTCTTAATGCAAATTAAGGTTTATTTGGAAGTACATTCATCGAAGAAGTTAATACAACACTGAGTATGATGACAAGGCAAGAAGCGATGCGATGAGATCTAGGGGGTCAGAGGGCAGGGTTCTAACAAACTGATACTTACAGTAAGTCACATTTGGAACAAAGATGGCTACAGCATAAGTGTTGGAAGGGCAAGTGTTATGAGCTGAACTTAGGGAGGTAATCAGGAACCCAGTCACAAAGGGCTTGGGAATTTATTTTTAAGCTTTTGCTCTTTAGCCAAAAGTCAAGAAGAAGAAATTATAGAGCTTCAGCAAGATAGTGACACAACCAGATTTGAATTCTATAATGATTGCTCTGCTTTCATTGTTCAGCGTGGAATGGAGGTGAATAAAACTCGAGGCAGGGAGATAGATCAGTGTTTCTCAAAATCATCAGGGATCTTCTAGAGCTTATTTCTAGGTTTGAGTGGGGCCTGAGATTCCATATTTCTAACAAGCTCCCAAGTGTTGCTAAAGCTGATGAACTGAGGCCCTCACTCTGAGTAGCAAATAGAGGGATCTGGGGTAAGAAACGACAGAGACTGGATGAGGCAGCAGCAGTGAAACTGAAGAGAAGTAGATGGATTTGGGTACAGAAGACAGACTCGGTAGTAGGTCTTCATAACCATATTAGGTGTGGGAGAGGAAAGAATGCCTCTCAAATTTCTGGTGTAGCCAGTGGGATGGGGTAGGTTGTGGTGTCTTTAAACATGTTATTTACGATTCAAAACAAAACACTCTATTTTCAGCTTCTCATATATATAAGAAATTTTCTCCAGTCAGTTGCCTCTGGTCCATGAAATCCAATGTCTTCATTCTCAAATGTTTTAAGTGGTTTAGAAAATGCATACGTTTAAGCATATTGCCTTGACACGGTATTTGGGTTCTTTCCAAACAAACAATCTAGGGATTAGCTTCCTGTCTACACAGTGACATGCACATTCAGTATCCACGGTCTTGCAAGCATGCAGATCTGTACTGTTACAGTGCACTGCGGAACTTCAGTGGCAAGCACACCAGAGGGGTTTCTTTTGACTTTAGCAGCAGAAGTGGGTAACTTCTGCTCATTTCCCAAAAAGGCTCATTTCCCAAATTTTTAATATGGGCATGATAATGATAGTAGAAATCGCATTTCTGTGATGGGCTGACATGGTTTCTAACTGCTAGGATTCCTTCCTCACTCCCACAGCACATCCCCTGGCAGATTTCTGCTAAACAGAAGAGGTAATTTAAAGGTTTGATTAGTATAGATTTCTGGAAGTTCAGCACACAGAGAGATTGCAGTCAGCCTCGCTAGGATAGTTGGAGTGAGGGAGGCTGGGAATTTGATGTACTGAAACAATGAAACCTCATTTTGAGAGACAGCTCTGTTCTCTTCTGTCTGAAATATCATATCCACTTTGTGTTTTATGAACAAAGTGTTTACTTGTTGAACTATTCAGGCAGAGAATTGATGAGCGGGTCCTCGGCTTACCAGCTGACTTGGAGAGCTGACATCTTCCTGGTTGTAAAGCTTAAAAAAGACTGTTGTTTATAGTATATATTCCATAGTTTTCCATCTACTTAAATTGAAGCTGACAGAAATTCAAAGTCAATGCCTTCCTTATGAAGTGATTCTTTGTGATGTAATTACAGAATGAAATCTCTTGGCTGAAATAGGATTTTCTCCCCTGGAGATGACATTAAAAAGAAATAGAGATTACCAATAAACAGCCTGAGAACCTAGATGAGTAGCACTGAGAGGGAGTAAAGTCATTTCTTCAATTCTCTTGAACGCTGTCAGAAAATAACATCATCCCACAGAAACAAGTAATTCAAACTAGGCTGCAGGATCTGAGCCAGACGACCAAGGCATTGCTGGAGTCCCAGGAAAAGCCAGGTGGTTATCTCACAATAGAAAATAGCTTAGGTGCATTCACCCAGGGCCCAACACTTTCTTCAACAACAACTCTGCTGGCCAACAAGGATGGTCCCTGTGGTAAAAACAATAATTCCATTTCCTTTATTCCTGAGCTCATGGGTAGAATTCCCTGGCCTCCCTTGCATGCAGATGGGTCCAGTGACTGAGCCCTGACATGGAAAATGGGTGGAAGTGATGAATGCCTCTTCCAGGACTGGCCTGAAACTCCTTCCACGAGTTCCTCTTATTGTTCTCTCTCTTTACCCTTTAGCTTCCCTCTGCAGAAGATCCAGAGGAGAACTCTGACAAGATGGGAGAACCAAAGTCTGGAAATCCACTGATTTTTTTTTTTTTAATTACAGCAGCATCACACGATGACCAATACAGTCCCTATAAGCCAAGTCTTGCGGCTCCAGGGCCTGAGTTAATTGGACCAAGATTGAGTAGCTCACTCTTGCTGGGCCAGGTTCTTGTTCTCTGCACTGACCTCTGGAACTGAGGACATGTCAATTTAGGAGCTGGGAGCAGCCTCCTTTGGTCCTATGGAGGTAAAAGTAAGTAAAACCAAAGTGCTGAAGTGAGTAATCAAGGCAGAGTACCCGGGAGAGAGACCATGAGACCCAGAGATGTAACGTAAGATGTGATGGAGCAGCTTGGCTTCCTGAAAGTTTTTGATTTCCTGGTTTTCTTATTAATTGAAACTTCTAAGCCTTTCTTTGAGTTGTCTTCTGATCGCAGCTGGGAGTTGGGAAAGCTCCTACAGCAGACCTCATATCAAGGCCATTTATCGTTCTTCCTCCAGAGACTAATCATTGAACTTGCTCTCTAGTGAAGACTCTAAAGTTCAGATCACACTGTTCCAATTTAGTAATTCAGGTACTTCTCCCCCAACAGCAGCAGGGAGCAAGAATCACTGTCCCATCTGGACAGCCTGTTGCTTTATTTCAGATCACATTGTTTGTTCAGAAGAGCAAGACACATTAGCTAAATGAAGATCCTCTGGCTTCAGTGGTGGGGAGAAAGAAGGAAAGTGCTAAAACATTTTAATTACATTTGGGAAGCAGGGAAAACAGAAGTGGATGGTGTCTCCATGCATCTGTAAGGAACGTATCAGAGGCAGATAGAAAGGGAAAATTAGGCAGACAAAAAGAAATAAGAAGAGAAAATAAGGCAGGCAGACCCTGTAATCTATTTAACAGGTTTCCTGCTGGCAGGTCAAGTTTTGCACTGATGGGACTTCTAAAAGGAACTAAGTGGCCAAAAAATAAGATTGTTCTTAGAAGCCTTGACCAGTTCAATCTTCTTCAAAACAAACTTCAGTCTGAAGCTAAGATGAGGTTCCTTTTGTATTTGGGTTTGGAGCCTGCGGGGAGCAGGGGAGAAGGCCTGTGGATAAATGTAGCTATTTGTGAGCAAAATTTTTAAACTCTGTGTCTAAAATGCTACCTATATGGGGAAAAGAATAGAATTCTGCATCCTGATAGGAAAGGCAAGAAAAAAATGTGTAGACTCCTGAAAAGGCCTTGAGGTAGATAATGCCATTTTTGAGTCAGTGGCAATCTAGTCATGATCCTTAAGCCAGGTCTATAGCCACTCCTATTTTTCTGCACGGTGTTGCCTTTCTCATCTCTGATAGCCCCATCTCCAGTCCATCCTAGGGTCAATATCTCACAGTGCTGCCGGAATGATATGTAGACAGTATCAATGTGACTATCCACTTCTTGTGTAGAAAATCTTCACTGCTGCCCCTATTTTGTCGATAAGAAGTATCTCCAGATGGTGTGTGCATGCTCAGTTGCTCAGTCGTGTCTGACTCTTGTGAACCCAGGGACTGTAACCCACCAGGTTCCTCAGTCCATGGAATTTTTCAGGCAAGAATATTGGAGTAGGCTGCCATGTCCCACACCAGGGGATCTTCCCAACCCAGGGATCTAGCCTAGTGCAGTCATCCTTTACCTGTAGGTTAGAGCCTACATTTTCCTTCTTCCTGTTCCACATGCAGTCAGACTAAGCTCCTGTCTCCTCCTCTAACTTTTGGCACACTGCTGTCTTAGGCCACAGGGCCCTTTCCATTCCCCACACTCTAACAAATCACTGACAGTCCTTACAGGGCATTTTTAAAGTCTAATTTCCACTGTTAGTTCTTTACTGGTCCTTCCCTCCTCTTAACCCAATGGAACTTTATTTTTAAACTGTTAATGAATTTTTCAGGTGCCAAAGAGATAACTGACATTTTATATTAGTTTCAGGTGCATGACATTATGATTTAATATTTATTTATATTACAAAATAATCACCATACTAAGTCAATCACCATAATTATTTTTTTCCTTGTCGTGAGAACTAGATCTACTCTTGCAGCAACTTTCAAGGGTGCAATACAGTATTATTAACTACAGCCACCATGCTGTACATTATATCCTCACGCCTTGTTTTATGACTGGGAGTTTTACCTTTTGACCACCTTCACCCATTTTGCCCACCTCCTGCCCCACTCATAGCCTCTGGTAACCATCAATCTCTGTATCTTTGAGTTCCTTCTTCTTCTTTTTTTTTTTTAGATTTAACATAAAAGTGAGATTATATGGTATTTGTCTTTTTCTGTCTGACTTATTTCACTTAGCATAAGGCCCTCAAGGTCCATCCACGTTATCACACGTGGTAAGATTTCCTTCTTTTAAGTCGGAATGATACTCCACTGTATATGTGTGTGTGTCTCTGAGTAACCTTTTCTTTATCCGTTCATCCATCACCCGTGGATGTTAAGGTTGTTTTCATGTCTTGGGTATTGTAAAGAATGCTGCATGAACATGAGGGTGCAGATATCTTTTTGAGTCAGTGTTTTCATTTCCTTCAGATAAGTATCCAATCATCTTCTTTATAAGGAATCAGAAAAATAATCTTTCCAAAGCTACAGGAACATCAGGAGGAAGAGCCAAGATTTTAATCCAAGCACGCTGGCTCCAGAGCCTGCTATTCTTACCACATTACCTCTTTTACAGTTTCTGCTCTGTTCACTGTTATTTGAAATTTGCTTATCATCCCACTAGAATACAAGCTCACCGAAGGCAGAGATATATTTTTCTCTGCATTCCTGTCACTGATTAGAATATTACAGTGCATATACGAATTTTTCCTCAACTTAACTGAATAAAGAAGTAGTTTGGAAAACTACATACGGAAGTATATAAGAGTTTATACTTTGATTGATTATACCTTTGGGATGCTTCTGGTAAAGATAGTCAATTCCTAAGCAGTAGATCCAATAAAATAACCCAACTCTGTGGATAAAAAAAAAAAATAACTTATTTTTGTCACTCATAATCTCTGTGGCATGAATCCTTTTTCTTACTAGGAAATATAAAACTAGAGAGAAGACTTCACTGAACTTAAAGGTAAAGGAATCTCTAGAAAATAAAAATGTGACCACATTCCACAGCCATGAAAATAAAATATTTTCAGGGCAATCTTTCATAGCCTTTTTACTTTTTACTTTCCTATCTTACACCGCTTCATGGAACTACCAATGAATACTGCCTTAGTACTATAAATCTATAAAATTTAATTTCCCTAATGAACAGTAGAAACTTAAAGGATTCACTCTAATCTCTTTGACCATCATACAAATGACCAGATAGAGTTTTGATCCAAATGGTTCTGTGGGATTTTTACTATAAAACTGAAATGTATCCCTTTTCCTTCCCTGATTTCTTTTCCTACTTTCAATGTGATGCTATTTTGTTTATTTTTATATGTCTCGTAAACAGGTCTCAGCAACCATAGTAGAACAAGAAGCTTATGGTCCTTCGAATGACGGTTACAGTGGATGCTACCGGCTTCATTTGTAACTTTTAAAAGGAATTGCTGATAAAAGTTACTTAATCCTATTACATTTAGTAAATGTTTCCTAATTCTGATAAAATAATATGTAAAATAAAAATTTAAATATAGGGAATTTCTTTGACTTATACATTTTAAACTCCTAGCATTTCATTAGACTGTTTGGTGGGACTGTTTCACTTCCTATTTACTTGACATGGGGCTACACAAGCACCAAAGTAGACGGCAGCTGCGCTCGCTTTGAAATGATTGATTACTCAAGTCTTGCTGCATCAGAATTATAGCATGTGCGGGTGTGCTAAGGCACTTCAGTCGCGTCCGACTGTGTGACCCCATGGACTGAAGCCTTCCAGGCTCCTCTGTCCATGGGGATTCTCCAGGCAGGAGTACTGGAGTGGCTTGCCATGCCCTCCTCCAGGGGATCTTTCTGACCCAGGGATCAAATCTGAGTCTCTAATGTTTCCTGTATTGGCAGGTGGGTTCTTTACCACTAGCTCCACCTGGGAAGCCCAGTTATAGCATATTTCCTCCAAAGAGGAGAAACATGGCACATCAACGTGCCAGGGACAAGTTTGCACTGCCTTTTTCCAGAGCGCTGGACCAGACCATTCTAAACTTGGAATACTGCACTGCCATCTGGGGGTATAATTTTAACAGTCATTTGCTGTTGAGCTGAGAGGAAGAGGTGAGATTCCGTAACAATCTGAAAAAATTGACAGCGATGAGAGTGCTTCTCAGATAAGTGTGAAGTCCTGTTCCTACCCTTGCTGTTTTTCCCCTAAAGCAAAATACATACACATCTAAATACATTCCTTTCTTTCAAAATAGGATTCAGTCCTTATGCTGTATCACTTTCTTTTTTGACTTTATTCTACTGCCTGTAAGTCATAATTTGAACCCAAAGGAGTTGGGGGGCTCACCGAGCACAAGCCCCTCCTTGCAGGGATGAGGAAATGGGGTCCAATACTGCTACAAGTTGCCCTGTCTTATAACTTACTAATGGCAGATCTAAAAGACACAAGTCTCTTGTCTCCAAATTAAATGTCCTCATTTCTGTAAGATCTTGTTCCCAGTAATACCAGACCATAGAAGCTTCCCAATCTTGTAAAGAATCACTTGGCCAGTCTCCCAGGAGAAAAACACATGTACAAATGAGTCAACAAAAGTGTTAATGTTAAGGTACATACATACCTTTGGGAGAAGACAGGTAAGATATTAAGGTGGAAGAGTGAGGGGCCCTGATTGATTTGTGTGCTTATTTTATAGACTGGCCTACTTATCCTTTATGAGCCTTTGGTATTTATTTCCCATAAGGTTCAGAGCTGTTGCTGCATTTTAAAAGAAAAAAAAGAAAAAAGCGTTGGTCCTTGCATAGTGAATATTATAATTAAAAAAAAAACAAAACAAAATGAAACCACATTAGTTTGATCTCTGCTTAGTAAGACAGCTAATCAATAGGTTATATAGAAAGTACAAATAAATCATAAATTAGCAGGAAGTATAGCTTCACACAGTATCTTTTCTGTTAGTTTTTTTAACTTATTTGCTATATATATTTAAGCATCACTAACACTATTCATTTATTACTTTATTCATCAATATTTATTTATTCCTATTCAAAGGGGCTGGACAATTTATTGATATAAGCTAAAATTAAGTCAACTTTACTTGCATTAGAATTTGGAAGTCCTAAATTTTACTCACCAGTGAATGGGATTTCCAAGGGTCTTACCCTTACACACAGGGAACATCTGGGGAGAGTCCTCTGAATGTCCCCATAGCTTACTATACTGTCCAACCCTTTAGGCATAATAGATAGAAACCTTTCTCCATAGCTAAGCCTTTGGAATAACTGTTGAAGGGAAGCAGGGTTTGCCACCCCTAAATATGCCCCTGGGTATAAGGTTTTTATACCCAGGGCTAACTATTTTTAATAAACTGCAGACAAGGGAGAAGCTTTGAAAACCAAGCTAAAGTTACCCTTTTCTTGCATTTATAAGGGAAATCTCTATTTGCAAATATATCTCCCTCTCTGTACCAGGAAGACGAGGATGACCAAACCCCTAGAACCTCTTATCAATGAAGAAGGCACATACTTAAATCTGCATAATCACCGTATCCTGACTTACTGTGCTTTCCCTGGTAACCTCCCATAACTGCCTTCCCTCAACACCCAACATCCTTTGTCTTTAGCTGGAGATGATGGTATTTAAGGCGGTGACTTGGGCCACCGCAACTTCACCTTCAAGGAGTTACTCAGTTTTCTTACGTATCTCCCAAGTATACAGAAGGTATATATGTTCTTGAAGTTCTGTTTGTTTTTCTCTTGTTAATGTCTTTTATTACAGGGGGAGAGGATTCAGCCAAGAACTTAGAAGGGCAAAGGGAAGATTATCTTTCCTTCCATACATTTACTAAAGATCATTTTTAGGGGAGGGTGTCAGCATAATTGCCATGGAGACAGAGTTCATGAGTCATTCATCTACTGAGGTGGCATAAAGAAGCAAATGCTTAGGAGGAATGAATGGACATCAGAGTAATAAAAGAATATCAGTAGCGTTAATACAATGCAATGGCCTCTTCAAACATTTTAAAACTATCACCCAAAGCACATATAAATTGTATTGTCAGTCACACATATGTACATGCATTAGAAAGGCTATCTGTTCATATGCTATAACAGATATGTGTTATATAACGATGATTTAAATAAGAAAGTTCATTTCTCTTATGTAAAGTTCCAAATAAGAGGCCCAGGCCTGAAATGTTGACCTAGGATCCTTCTACCTTGGTGTCCCTCCTTCCTGATCAGACCACTTTTTGTCTAAGATGGGTGCTTTACTTCCTATCATCATGCCCACACTCAGTGTGGAAAAAAGCAAGAGAAAGACACATCTATGTTCTTACACGGCATGTCACAGAAGTTGCAGTTACACACATACGTCAGTTCACAGCCCGCAGGCAGGACTTGGCCATGTGCCACATCCAGATGCAAAAGAGACTGGAAACGCAGGCCTTAGTCGGGTAGCCATGTGCCAAAATAATATTCTACTAGATGTAAAAAGGTGTGTTAGGTAGGGTAATGCTAGCTGCTATTTAAAAAAGAGGGAAAGAAAGAGATGCCCCTCCAAATGCAAAATACGTCAAACACAATAAAAATTTACTTCCCATTTATGTCTGGCCCATATTTAAAAACTAGTTGAAAGACGACTCTGCCATCTTCAACGTACAGAGTCTACTGCTGGGGGTACAGGAAGGATTTTATCTCCTTTCCAGCCACGGGATAGTGAGGAAAGAGGATGAAAAAGGTACTTGTGTTTCTTAACTTGGCCAAGAAATGACAGACTCCACGTGTCACAGGGGCTCACATTCATTAGCAAGTTACTAAATGACCTCATTTAGGTACAAGAGGACTAGAAAATGTAGTCCCTGGATAAGCATGCACTTCCAAGTGGGACATGAATTTCAGTGGAAAGGGAGTTTTCTCTGTAACAGAAAGTAGATGTTGAAGTCTACTTGAGTCTTTGTCCTCATGACCCATTCAAGTCACATCTCCTTTACTTTCATAGCTAGACCAGGTTCCTGTCCTCCCACTCTGCAAGAGAGACAACCCCAAGTCCCATCTGTGTCATGCATCCTGTCCCAAGTCTAGCATTTCTGGGTAACGTGCGTGTCTATCAAAACCGGCAGTGGTTTTACATGAAGTCTAGAAGCTAAAATGGAGTCATCTGTACCCACCTGTAACCTAATATAAAGTGCTGATAAGAAAAGAACATATTAAAAAAAACAACTCAGCTCTGAAAAGAGAGGAACAAGAACAGCTCATAGTAACTGGACTTAGCGCCATGAAATAATTTCCTGTTAATATGCTACCCGGCAGCTCTTGATTCCACTCTGTAGGGCACACCTCCTTGGTTACCGTCCTGCCGGTGTCTGATTCTGTCTTCAGACAGGTTTTTATATGGCCACATACCAAGTAGGCATTAGAGAATATCCCCAGCCTGGGGACTGCAGAATGTTGGTAGTCTAATTCCTGCTGGTAAAACAGACAGGTTTATGGAGACAAAGTTTGCTTTAAGGGGTGAAAAGTAACAGAATTCTAAAAGCCTGGCGCATGATGTCTTTCGTAATATATTGTAGCGAAAAATTTAGAGGGTCCATGGACTCTATTTCCATTAATTCTAACTGCAAACAAATAAAGACAAAATTATCATCTGTATGTTAGTTCTTTAGCCAAAATTTTGGTCTTTTGTTTACTTGCCTCTGTGCCTTGTCATTCACTCTCTTACCCAATTTAATAGTGGCCACCTTAAGGCCAAATAAAACAATTGGCTTCAGTAGGAAGCCAAGGTCCTTAATCTAATGTTCCCCCTGGGCTGGCTCCCATTGTCTGGTAGTCTTAATGGTTTGTCCAGTCTTATCTCCTGCTAAGACTGCTTCTGGAGTTAGAGACTCATTTGATCACTGCCTCAGTTTGGGCACAAACACCTTTGTTCCTTGTCAGGACTGATTTATAAAACCCTGTATTTTAAGACTCTCAGTCCATTTAGTTTGCAGGCCAAAGAAACAGAAAGCCTACCTTCCCAGAGCCTCACTCTCTCTTTTTTTTTTTTAACTCCTTGCTTGTTCTAAGTTGAATTCACCTCTCTGATAGGCCTTGTCACATGGCAAAATTAATATATATATGTATATATATAATATAAGAAAAAATACCCAATAGGCAACAAGAATATGTATCAAAGGCTTGACTGGCACGTGGTCTTATATATTGACCTGTCCACATGAACTGTGGTCAATGTTTCGCCACAACACACCTACTATCAGCAGCTCTCCAGTCCAACACTGGTGTCTTCATTCCACCCCACCCACTAACTAAGCCGTGACTATCTTTAGGTGCTGCTCCTACAGCCCCATTCCTGCCTACCGCGTGTGTGTTAGTTGCTCAGCTGTGATCGACTCTGCAACCCCACGGATTGTAGCCCATCAGGCTCCTCTGTCCATGGATTTTCCAGACGAGACTACTGGAGTGGGTAGCCATTTCCTTCTCCAGGGGATCTTCCCGACCCAGGGATTGAACTGGCATCTCCTGCACTCCAGACAGATCCTTTACTATCTGAGCCACCAACTGGAATACCAATTCAATCACGGTCAGAAAGAATCTGAAATAATACAAGTTGAAGCAGGAGATGTGCTTATTTATCTCTTAATTAGGAGACAGTGAGGAAGTCCAGGGCTGATATGGAAGTTCTGTAACCATTACAGGTGCAGGCTCATTTACCTTCCTTGTCTAGTCATTCACAATATGTGATTTCTATTTAGTGCTCTGGCTACTCCAGCTGTCACCAACGTTTGTTTTCTAGCTAAGGGAGGAGTCAGAGGAAGGAAAAGGTCCCATTTCACTCCCTCAAAGACTCAATCCCAAAGCAGGGCACTGCACTTATCCCTTTAGTCAGAGTTAGATTGTAGAGCAGGAAAAGAAATCTTATCCTCAACTTACCTTAGGTTTACCTTACTGGGACCATGTAAATTATACTGACCAAAGACAAATTAACAAGAGAGGGAAAAAAAACACAACCCAGAAGTTTACTAATGTGTGTGCTGTGCGCATACAGGTGGGACTTCCCACTGAGGCACAACCCCAAAGGACTGGTTTGAACTTGGCATGTATACCATCTTAGGCTGAAAAAGTGGAAGTCGCTCAGTCATGTTCAGCTCTTTGCAACCCCATAAACTATACAGTCCATGGAATTCTGCAGGCCAGAATACTGGAAGTGGGTAGTCTTTCCCTTCTCCAGGGGATCTTCCCAACCCAGGAACTGAACCCAGGTCTCCTGCACTGCAGGTGGATTCTTTACCAGTTGAGACACAAGAGAAGCCCAAAGACTCAGCAAAGGAAAAGGAGCTTCTGCTTGGCAGGGCAGGTGGATTAAGATAAGGCGACTGACAAGTAGAGGTAACAGGGTTGTTTGTGAAGATTTGTTGTGCAGATCTAAGTGGGTGCCTTCGCAGTGGACGGGTTGTTAAGAGTTCTCTTCTTCCTTTTATGTGAGAGGGAGACATCTTTCACAAATGGAAATTTCCTTTACAAAGGGAAAAACAGGCACCCTGTTTTTAGAGCTTTTACTGCCTCTCCTGGTTTTCAGTGGCCTTCAGCTCAAAATAAAACTGGCATATTGTGTGAAGGCATATTCTGGTACCCTTCAAAGTTATATGACCACATTGCTAGGGGATAACTGTGAAAAATAGTTAAAACTCAGTTGCTTTATCATTTGAGAAGAGGAGAATAGGTATCTGGAGAAAATGCAGCAGTCTTTTCCATTCATTTGTACGTATAACTGAAAGAAAAATTTAACAAGAAACCTACTCTGTTTGCAATACCTTGTGATATTTCCTACTAGTCTATTCCAATAAAAGTGACATTTGAGCCCACAAATTAATTTCTCCATTCATTAATGCATCAAAACCAGTTTTAAACCCATGGGTCTAGAAGGCAAATTTATGTTCTACATCCATCAGTTTACTTCTGTACCCTAGATGTCTAAAGGAGGCTCACATTTGATGATAATCTCAGGTATAGGATGCTGTCAGGAACAAAAAACAAACTGACTCCTAGATATATGACAAAACAACAAGGACAAAGGAGAAGAAAGGGGAAATTAAAGTCTCCCAACAGCCTTTAACTGGAGACATAAGTCTTTCACAATCAGAGATAAAAAGCTTAGAGATGCAAGCACCTGCAGGTCTTAACAGATGACTCTGAATACTCTCAGCGGGTTTCATACCCTGCAGGGTTAACTACAGTCTACTACTTTGCTATTCAAAATAAATAATAATACCCCATTACCATACCTCAAATTCTAAGGATCTCTCAGAGCTCACAGTCACATCCTTTTCAGACTGCATTTATCCCCAGCACATGACTAAGATAGGAAAAAGCAGCTGTCTTTTTCTTAGCACAGGTCTGAGGGTGTACTCCATATGGCTTCGCAGTAGGAAAAAAAAAAAAATAAATGTACATCTTTAAAAAATGAATTACTTTCCTTTTTTAAAGTTTTTTTTTTTTAATTTCCATTTTGGAATTACATGAAATCTGGAGGAAAATAAACACTGATTCTCAGCGGATAAAAATTTCAACAGTGAACAAGGTTTTGCAAGTGTTCAAACAAAAATGAATCTGAGACAAAGCTTTACTTTAAAAATGTGGTTTGAGGCAATACACTGACTCCTCAGAGAAGGTGGTGGTGCTAAACTTTGATGCTTCTGGGTTTTTCATTAATTATTATTATTTAAATAAAATTGCCTGTCAAATAGCAATATGCCATTAAGAGTTTTCATTACAGAAATAACAAACCCAACCTCCCATTAGTATTTCCAAAGCAAATATAAAACAGTAAATTCATTTCAGAGTAACCGAGACCTACTCTGCCTAATGTGACACCCTGACGCAGAACCCACGCTCCTCCTGCAACCACATTAAACCCTGCAACGAAGACTGTGACGCATTCCGCACGTTCTGCTTTCTGCTCAGTCATACTCCATAACTGATATCACTAGTCTGATATCTCCAGTATTCTGGCATAAAACAGAATATCTGAGACAAATTTACCACTCTTATCAACTACAAGATGCTATCTCATAAAGTGCACGCTAAGTTGCTCAACCCCATAGCCTGCAGTCTGCCAGGCTCCTCTGTTCATGAGATTCTCCAGGCAAGAATAGTGAGGTGGGCTGTCATACCCTCCTCCAGGGGATCTTCCCGATTCAGGGGTCAAACCCTTGTCTCTATGGCTCTTGCATTGCAGGAAAATTCCCTACTGCTGAGCCACTGAGGGAATTCCTCTGCTAACATTTACTGAAAGGCAAAGTGAAGAAGTGAAGTCAAGTCGCTCAGTCATGTCCGACTCCTTGCGACCCCATGGACTGTATAGCCCACCAGGCTCCTCTGTCCATGGGATTTTCCAGGCAGGAACACTGGAGTGGGTTGCCATTTCCTTCTCCAGGGAATTTTCCCAACTCAGGGATCAAACCTGGGTCTCCCACATTGCAGGCAGACGCTTTACCATCCCAGCCACCAGGGAAGCCAAAAGACAAAGGGTTATTTCAAACAGATGGCATTTACATGATTATACTTTAGAAGCATGCTTCTCTTTTACGTTCACTCTCCTTTAACCCTACCTATGCTTCCCTTTGGGCTTTCCAGGTGGCTCAGTTATAAAGAATTCTCCTGTCAATGGAGAAGAAACAGGAGACACGAGTTTGATCCCTACGCTAGGAAGATCCCCTGGAGAAGGAAATGGCAACCCACTCCAGTATTCTTGCCTGGGAAAGCCCATGGAGAGAGAAGCCTGCTGGGCTACAGTCCAGGGCGTCACAAAGAGTCGGACATAACTGAGCTACTGAGCGCACACACACACATATGCATGATGCTTCCCTCTGATCACCATAGACAGGAGTCGGGCTGACTTAGCTGTATTATTTGGCTCATATGATCTGCACAATAATCCACATGAGTCAAACTCTGAAAGTTGGTGAGGGGTTTGAAGCTATGTCCAAGTCCCCTTCCTCTTTTTCTTGTACTTGAACTTTGAGTGATGCTCAATCAACCTAAACATGAGACTTTAGCCCAAATTTTGGTCATGGTATCTGCTTTATCTGGAATCAGTTTCCCTTTTAGTAATCCCACTGCTACTTCACTCCTGTGTGGCTCCTGAAATCTCATGCTTACCTAGAGGTTGTCCTTAATGCAGGCACTGTAATTGTCTACATTCATAGCTGGCCTTTTAGATCATGAGTACCTTAAGAATATTGCCTCTACCAAGTTCATCCTAATTATATCAGCATCTAGAACAGTGCCATACATAACACTACCACCATAAAAGCTTCCTAAATGAACCCACAAACACGTGAACAAGAGTGTGCTCATAACAGCCAGAACACACGGTGCCGCGGAAGTCTGAACTGGAGGAGGGGAGGTCAGAAGTATGAAGGGGAGGCTTCAACACACACAGCACTATCGGAAAGTCACCACTAAACACTCAGATCTTATGTTTCTGGCTCATTGGCCTTTTCCATGCTTCAGGTTGACTTGGATGCAGTTACAGCCATACCTATAAAATACAGAAGTACTAACTGGGTAAACATTTTCATTCTATCAATTTTTAAAGACTGTGATTTTGCTCAAGCCAAGTAACAGGCATCCTTAAGTATCCAATGCTGATGCTAAACCAAGTTCTATATCCTGACTTTTTATGGGCTGGGAGCGCCTCTAATAGCTCACAGTGGAGACTTCCTGGTGATGGGCATCTTTTTTCTAAGCCATCCAAAAACCTTTCAGAAGAGCCCAGAATTGGTCATTATAAAGCAGTGTGGAGAAGTCATAGAATGGTCCCTTGTGTTCTGACAAAAATGTACCAATATAATATTTGGTTGACTACTAAGATATAATATATAATCTAAGAAAGCAATAAATGAATTACTTTTTTGCCCCTCAAACTCTTTCAACTGAAAAAATTTTTTTTCTGATTTCTAAAGCCTCTTCAGTTACAACTATCATTTCTGTACTATTGTCTCTAAGATAGGATTTAATCCATAAGAACTAAGACTTTTAGCATTTGCACTGAAATGACATGGGCCATAGCACATAGCAAACGGCACTCAGACAGTTATACATTATATACAAGAAAAAAGGAACAACAATGGAAAGGCATACTTTGGTCTCATTTTCTCTGGAGGCTTAAAGGCAATTAGAACTGTTTTCTTCTTGGGAAGATTTGCCTGGAAGCTTTTCTAAGTTAGACTTGAAAGAGGTAACATTCTTCACTTTCGTTCTTCGTAATTTATCTGATATTTTTTCCTTAATATTAGACAGAAAGAATTTAGTAAAAAAAAATAAACCACAATAATTTGAGAGAATCTTAAACTTATTCCATAGGAGTCCACAAGAACCAACCTAGCTGCAGAGTCACTGCCAATTCTATACAGTACAAGAAGCCCTAAGGAATTCAACTGCACTTATAACCAGTTGCTTTTGCCTAATCTTGCACTACCCTATACTATCCTACAAAATGAAATGAAGTCACTCAGTCACGTCCAACTCTTTGCAACCCCATGGACTGTAGCTTACCAGGCTTCTCTGTCCATGGGATTTTCCAGGCAAGAGTACTGGAGTGGGCTGCCATTTCCTTCTCCAGGGAATCTTCCCAACCCAGGGATTGATCCCGGGTCTCCTGCACTGCAGACAGATGCTTTACCCTCTGAGCCACCAGGAAGCCTACAGACTATCCTACAAGGTGGACTCAAATCGAGAGAAAAGGAACAGTCTGGAATATACTGCCTTAGAATTAATCAGGCAGCAAGACAGACTTCAACGGCTGATTTATTCACTTGCTCAAGTAATATTTACTGAGTGGTGTATGACCCACAAGGTCTAAGCCCCTGCAACTCCAGTCAGTGGAGACAAGTTTCTTGTATCCACTAGGGGGAGACAAACAGGTAAGGCAATACACATAATCCATTTTTTAACATTCAGTAGTCCCTCAGCTTGGGTTCCAAAATCAATGCAGATAGTGACTGCAGCCATGAAATTAAAAGATGCTTGCTCCTTGGAGGAAAAGCTATGCAAACCTAGATAGCATATTAGAAATCAGATACATACTTTGCCAACAAAGGTCCATCTAGTCAAAGCTATGGTTTTTCCAGTAGTCAAGTACAGATGTGAGAGCTGGACCATAAAGAAAGCTGAGCACCAAAGAAAGAATGCTTTTGGACTGTGGTGTTGGAGAAGACCCTTGAGAGTCCTTGGACTGAAAGGAGATCAAACCAGTCAATCCTAAAGGAAATCAATCCTGAATATTCATTGGAAGGACTGATGTTGAAGCTGAAACTTCAATACTTTGGCCACCTGATGCAAAGAGCTGACTCATTAGAAAAGACCCTCATGTTGGGAAAGATCGAAGGCGGGAGGAGAAGGGCCCTGTAAACCTCATTTATCTTGTGTCTCTTTGCTGGGTTGATTACCCTAAGAACAGACTGAATCACTGGTATGCACATCCCTGGGTTGGAGGGGTGACTAAGGGAAAGCAGTTTATGGGGGCGGGAATGGAGCTTGGATCCATGGATGTCATGTCTACATGCAAGTAGGGGAACTGTCTATGAGGGAGATGTGATGGTGGATGGAGAAGGGGAGTGGGCAGCAGGCTACAGACCAGGGGCCCTGGGGCTAGGAGGTGGCTTTCTCTGTACCACCACATTCTAGCAAAGATATACGATGAGTCCAAGAATTCTAAATTCAAACTTGGCTTTTCACATCATTATAAACATGTACTTGTCAAGGCTGGAGAACAGCACATATTTTATTTAATGGCTTAATTTATGATATTTAAATATGTACATGTATGACATGTAGACCTCTATTTTATACTTATTCTGAGCCCTGGAAAGATTAGAAATGAAACTTGAATTTTCTTTAAAAACCTTATGAAACAAAATTCCTACTTCGGATATAATTCAAACATTTACAAATACAGAAATGCTTTCATAAAAAGGTTAGGAGTATTTCCAAAGTCATAGAAGAACAGAGATAGGAAATATAAAAGAAAGATGAAAAGATATGAGAGACATAATGAGAAATGTCTTCCAGTTCAAAGAGGAGGAATGAAAAGAGAACCAAAATTTTCAAAGAAATAATGTCTGAAAACTTTTAGAATTTATAGAGATGCAAATCTTCAGGTTCAGGGAGCTTAACAAATCCAAACCTAGATACATAAAAATCAAAACAAACATTTTACAGTAAAAATGCATAAAGGGGGGAATTTCAAAGCAATTACAGGCAAAAGACGTAATATGCACATAGAAATAAAAATGGCACCAACACAAGACTTCCCAAAGCAACAGAGGAAGCCAAGAGACAGTAGAACAATACCTTCAAACTTCTGAAAAAGGTAACTGTCATCCCAGAATCAGGTACACGTATAAATTACCATTCAACCGCCAAGGCTAAATAAAGACATTTCCAGATAAAGGTAGGTAGTTTATTACAAATAAAACCTCCTTAAAATAACTTGTTTTGAGGAAATAAGGAGTCATATTGAGAAATATTTCAGAATCTAACACTTCATTTTAGAACAAAGAAAATTATAAACATGGATAAATTAAATCTTGACAGTAAAAATTAATAATCATGATAATATGCCACATTTGAGTAGGGTTATGGGTTAATTGTATCTCCCCCACTGCTTGGCATCCATATATTGAAGTCCTTAACCCCTAGTAGCTCAGACTGTGACCATATCTTGAGATGGGTCTTGACAGAGATAATCAAGTTAAAATGAGGTGGGCCCTAATCAATTTAAAAAACTGGGGTGGGCTCTAATCTAACAGGACAGGAGTCTTTATGAAAAGGAGAAAATTGGACACAGAGACATGCAAAGAGGGAAGATGATGCAAAGAAACAGAGAGAAGACGACTATCTGCAAGACAAGGACAGTGGCCTGAAGCAGACTCTCGTCTCCCAGCCCTCAGACAGAACCAGCCGGGCCGACACCTCGACTCCGGACAGCTGCAGCTGCAGCAAGTCGCTTCGGTCGTGTCCAGTGTCCGACTCTGGGCCACCCCACAGACGGCAGCCCACCAGGCCCCTCCGTCCCTGGGATGCTCCAGGCAAGAGTACTGGAGTGGGTTGCCATTTCCTTCTCCAATGCATGCATGCACGCTAAGTCGCTTCTGTTGTGTCCAACTCTCTGCGACCCCATAGACGGCAGCCCATCAGGCTCCTCTGTCCCTGGGATTCTCCAGGCAAGAACACTGGAGTGGGTTGCCATTTCCTTCTCCATGATTCTGGACACCAAGACACAAAACTGTGAGGCAATGAACTTCTGTTATTTAAGCCAGCCAGGCTGTGGTAAAAAATAACAGAATCACAGTTTTGTAATGAATTACGTAAGACTGATGTGGATGGTTTTAAAACTTTCCAAGGTTTAAGAATATTATAGAGACAGTAACATCAGATTTTAAGTAGGCATGTGAAAACTCTGATGAATGAATAATGGATACGGAGAGTGTACTTCCAAAATTAACTGAAGGGAGAAAACAGAATTTAAAAACTTAATTTTTAAAAAAGGCAATAAATAATGAGGAAATACCTAAAGGAAGCTAAAACATAGTAAGTATAAGTGAGATGGCAGAACTAATTGCAAATATTAATATACCATTTATTAAAAAAAATCAAATGAACTAAAGTCAACTGTTGAGTAGATAAGATAGATGAGATTAAATAACTAAAATCTAGCAATAACTTTTACAAAATATACACCTAGAAGTACAGGTGAAAAGTAGTTTGGAAAAAGAATTGTAAGAAAATTAAGAGTAAAATATTTTTAGGTATATCATTAAAATGCCACAGCATATTTTTATAAATCATTTTTAAAATCAGCTTAAGTAATAGCATTTCCCATGTCACTAACAGGTGGCATGTATTATTTATATAATAATAGGTAATCAGGGAGAAAATATTCATTCTTTTCCTTTTGTTTTAATATCTAAAAAACATATCGGGTTTTAAATAAAACAATGAGGCTCCACAAAGATAAGATACAGCTTTACTATTACATTTTCTGTATCATGTATAAATATTATACTCATTACAATAATAACTTTTCTAGCAACTTTGATATTCATTAAGTTATTAGTATAGTGTTTGTCTAGAGACTGCAAAATCTAAAATTTCAACTAGGAACATATAAAATCCATATTTTTACTTTTTTGATAAATTATGTTCTAGGTCACCTGAAAATTAATATAGAAATTAACCATAGATATATACAAACTACAGATATGACAGATACAAACATTACCATGTATAGGTCACTGAGCTAGCAGAGAATTAGTGACTTCAAATGGGTGAAAAGATAAAATTTTGAAGATAGTAACATTTTTTTGATTTGCCAGAAAGAAACCATAAATGATCAACTTTTTCAGATTGTTTTTGTATCTGTTTACCAAATTAAACAACAGACAAAAACGTTTTTCTGTATTTTCATGCATGAAGTACATAATGGTAATAGTGCTAAATAGTGATAAAATAGTACTAAAGTAAGACTGCTAAAATAAAAAGAGGAATTCTAAGAGTATCTGACTGTCCCACATGTGAAGTGATGGTTTCATCACAAAGCCTATTTTGAATAAATTAGGGTAATCCCGGCTGTATACAGGAGGAAGGATGCCTGTCCTGTGATCACAGGATGCCCCGGTTCCTCTCATCCCCTCCCCAAAGTCACGACAACAATCAAAACTGTCTACAGACATGGCAAAACGTCTCTCATGAGGCAAGATTATTCCTGGTTGAGAAGCACTGATCTGAGTATTTCTAGCTTATTTTTATTATTTTTTTTTCTTAATGTTACTTCAATAGTCCCAATTGTATTTCATTTTGGTTTAGGTTATAAATATGCTCAATATATAGGCCAGGAATCTTTAGCTAAGAAAATGACTGACACTTGAATGGAAGCAGTAATATCTATATAAAGCACATCTTTTCAGGGTATTTTTAAAGTAGCCTGAAATATTTTTAGTTCTCTAATATGATTATTAAGGAGGCTCATTAGCATTCTTTTTGGCTGGTTTGATGTATTAGGGATCTCAGTTGCAAATAGAATCTTAGTACAAATTTAATTTAAAGAAAGAGAAGTCTGAGGATATCTTGTGTAACCCGAGGGCAGCATAGCAGCTGGTCTATCTTCTGTAAGCTGGGGTAACGTACAGCCCGGAAATAATCTCACTCCTCTTATTTCTCTTTATATGTCTACTGTACGCTTTTATCTTAAACTTTTTACTATGAAAATTTTCAATGATACACAAAATTAGAGGAAAGGATATAGATAGCTAACAGCAGTTCACCTATAACTTAGATTCATCAATTAAAATATTCTGTCATTCCCATTTCATCTCTTACTTTCTTCTTTCACTCTACATTATTAGAACTTATTAAGGCAAATTCTGGACTTACTATAACATTTCTGTAGCAAATATTTCTGTACACACCACTAAAAGATACATTTTTTATAATATAATCATAAAACTATTATCACATGTAAATTCAAAGTAAACTTAATTTATTAGTGTCATCAAATATGCCATCAGTGTTTAACTGTCTTGTGTCATAAATGTCTTTTAATAGTTGATTTGTTTAAATTGGAGTCCAAATAAGTTCAACATTTAGCAATTGGTTGATCTGTGAGTCAAATATGTTTTGATCTATGTTTCAAATATGTTTCAAATCCTCTTTCTTTTCATAATCTCTTTGATTGGTTAAAGAAACTGAGTTACTAATTGTATAGAAATTCATAAAATTACAGATGTTTGCTAACTATATCGCCTTACCATAAAATGTCTCTCTCTCCTATCTCTATTATTTAATTTCATATTTAGATGCTGATAAGACTTATATTCACATTTTTTGGCAAGAATAGTTCATAGGTGGTCCTGTATACTTAGTTCTTAATTCTTCTATCAAACCAGAAGCAAAAAATGTTGAATAGTGTCTCTTATGTGAAGTTCCCCACCTCTTCCTCATTCTTTATTAAATATCTAATATTCCAAAATTATGTATTTGCTTAGCATTATATAGCCTTAGCGTGTGCAATTATGCCACATGAACAACTAATCTTCTTTAAAATCACAGTGAGCCCATAATCAATGAGTCTATTTTTGAATGGATTCTAAATCATGTCTGAGCACTAAAGCCACACCATTGTGTAAGTGGATAACTTCCCAAAGATTATTTGAAGAGGCTAAAACTCATCCAGAGGTATAACTCCTAGTAAATTTGCTTAAAACAAAAGTGTCATGGCCTTATAATCTCACTATAAAGCTGGTGACAAAACTAATAATAGTGATCCACTAGATGTGACTACTGCTTTAGACCTTACTAAGCAGTTTCACATCCTCAATTTCATTCAATTCCCTCGACAGATGAGAGCAATGCCGGCAAGCTGGCTGGTGCCCGGGGATGGATGTGCTCCTACCTGAGAGCCATCTGTTGTTCTCCTGTAGAAGGGGACTGATGCCTGGTGATGTGATTGTCTCTCTAATAAACTCAATGCTGCTACCAGAGACAGCCCACTCAATTTTAATAATCAGCTTTAAAATATGAAAATCAAAGTGGTAAAGTTGGCCTGGGTCTTGAAGGACAATGCTATGCAAACAGGATGCACAGGTGAGAAATGATGGCAGGGATCATCCGCATCGTATTACGGAAGAGGAAACCGAAACCAAACACAGGAAACTTAAAGATGAGGCCATCTCCCATGGGGACTGTGTTTCTATTTATTCATACATCATTAGTTACTAAGATACTTATGATCTGTGCATTGGTGATGGTGGTTTGGTCGATAAGTCATGTTTGACTCTTGTGACCCCATGGACTGTAGCCCACCAGGTTTCTCTATCCATGAGATTCTCCAGGCAAGAACACTGGAGTGGGTTGCCATTTCCTTCTCTGGGGGATCTTCCCAAACCAGGAATTGAACCTGGGTCTCCTGCATTGCAGGCAGATTCTCTCCCAACTGAGCTAAAAGGAAAGCCTGGATCTGTGCATTAAGATTTAGTATTACTGAGACCTTAAACATTCAAAACTAGATCTCTGTGAGAAAATCTTGACAGAAGGCCTGTCAGGGAGATGTATGTACTCATTCCTAGCCAGGCTGTTCCAAAGACAGGAAAAATTAAAAAATAAAAAGAACATATGGAAACTCATGAACAAAAGGAAGATTATTTAACTTCATTATATTACATATAACTAACCTTCCCTGATAGCTCAGTTGGTAAAGAATCTGCCTGCAATGTAGGAGACCCCAGTTCGATTCCTGGGTTAGGAAGGTCCATTGGAGAAGGGATAGGCTACCCACTCCAGTATTCTTGGGCTTCCCTTGTGGCTCAGCTGGTAAAGAATCTGCTTGCAATGTGGGAGACCTGGGTTTGATCCCTGGGTTGGGAAGATCCCCTGGAGAATGGAAAGGCTACCCACTCCAGTATTCTGGCCTAGAGAATTCCATGGACAGTCCATGGGGTCATAAAGAGTCAGACATGACTGAGAGACTTTCACTTTCATATCAATTCTGGTTTGATAAATATTTGAGGTGTTTACACACCCAAGGTCCTAAACTGGTGCTATAAAAGACACAGCTATGGATAGCCTTTGACTTCAAGTATGTAGGTCAACTTCATACTTCCCTGGTGGCTCAGATGGTAAAGCGTCTGCCTACAATGCAGGAGGAGACCTGGGTTCAGTCCCTGGGTTGGGAAGATCTCCTCGAGAAGGAAATGGCAACTCACTCCAGTACTCTTGTCTGGAAAATCCCATGGATGGAGGAGCCTGGTAGGCTAGAGTTCATGGGATCGCAAAGAGTTGGACACTTCTGAGCAACTTCACTGTATGCAGGTCAAGGTGAAATGTGATAAACCATTGACACAAACAATTAAGATAATGAATGTTATAAATGCTATTAAAATGTTCTATGTAAAAACTCTAGCAAGCTAGTTCCAATCACAGGTAGTTAGAAAGACTCGCTTCATCCTTCATTTTAAAGGATGAATAGGATTCAGGCCTTCTAGGCAGAGAAAACAGCTTGAGCAAAATAAAGAGTTTTAAAAAAGGAAAAGCTCACATTCTCTAGAGGGGACAATGAATATCACAGTTTAAGGGAAAAAGTAACAGAGAGGAAGGATAAAGACAAGAGATCAAAATTCAGTTGGATGCGGGCTTCCCTGGTGGTCCAGTAGTTAAGAATCTACCTGTTAATGCAGGGGACAGAGGTTTGATCCCTGATCTGGGAAGATCCCACATGCTGCAGCGCACCTAAGCCCGTGTACTTCAACTACTAAAGCCCATGTGTCTAGAATCCCCGCACGAGAAGCCACCACAATGGGAAACCCATACACTGCAAATAGAGAAAGTCCATGTCCAGCAATGAAGATCCAGCACAGCCAAAATAAAATAAATCTTAAAAAAGAAAAAAGAATTCAGTGGGATGAAGTTGGAAGGGCTTTGGATTCTGTGCTACGGAGTGGGGCTCCATTTGATTGACAACAGTATATCTGCAAAGGATTTTTAGAAGGGACATACATACATAATGTACAGAGATCCTTCTACAGCTGTAGAAAAGATTAAAATTGAAAGGGAAAAAGAGTGGACATGGGAAGAAAAGCAACCAACCTCTAAAGAGGAAATTAAAGTACAGAGGGAACAATGAACAAGGGAGTTGAAGAAAGAAACCACTAAGCCACGACCACGTAATGCTGGAAACCACCTGCCACATCGGTTTGATGTTTCTACTTTTCAGTCAGTTTTTTGTGTTTCAACTTCTACGTGAGTTTCTGTGTTATGTAATTTTAAACCGACAAAAATACGTAACAGCACAGATGAACACTGACTATTTCACTCTTGCTGCCATAAAATAGTATGTAACATTGCTTGGCACAACATAATCATTTAGTGGGTTTTTCTTAAAGGTCAACTGTGGAAAAAATTGTAGGCTGCAAGCACTGTGTTAACTAACAAGATAATGGGATTCACTTGCCTTGGTTTTAGGTTTTCGTGACCCTGCTGTGGAACAACAGAAGACCACAACCATGAAAACGCCTATCTACATACGCATTTACAGAATCATTCAGTGCTCACATATAAAATACATAGGTAGAAATAATAAGTGAAAATGTGTATCTTTGGGGTTAACATAAGTTCTTAAAAGCAGAAAAGGTTTGTTTGTTTGTTTTGCATGTAAACAGGCAGGAAAATTAATCCAGAAATTATATTTTATATCTGGGTGAAAAACTGAAGAAATCATATGATAACCAACTTGCTACCATCTAGAAAAAGGAAAAAGTACATTACATGCAAATCAGGGTATAAATATTTGAAAGAAAGTATCAGAGCAGTTCATATTTCTCTTTGTCAGAGAGTCCAACATCTCTGATGAGAGGAAGACCTCAAGAAACTGGGTAGGGTCAAGACTTCCATTAGACTTTGGCTTTCATCACATGTAATCATTTTGAACACTAATCAATTTAATATCCTGTTGCAAGACACTGGGACAAATAAAATTCTATTGTCTTCACGACACCTGGGCGTGAATCTTCATGGAGATTATATTCTAGTTATGTTTCTAGGAGAGCGAATAGGTAATATTTTCAGTGAGGATTCATTCTCTGGGAAAACAAAATAAAGAGGATTAAGGGGAACAGTGTCCATTTAGGGTGAGGGAAGGTGAGAGGAAAACACAATCTTTGAAAAGGACTCAGTGAAGGCCTTGCTGATAAGATGACCTGTTTGAGCGAGTCCTGAAGCAAGGGAAGTATTGAATCCCATGAACAACTGTGGGATGGGCACTGCAGGCAAACGACAGAGCAAACAAAATCCCTGAGGTGGGGGGCATGCTTGGTTCACTGGAGGAGCATTAAGGGGACTCACCAGTGAGGATGGCAGGGAGTAAACGAGGGGAACAGTGTGATACGTGTCTAGGTCCAGGTTCAGAAAGATAACCGAGTGACATAGGTTGGCTAACGTCACTGAAAGAAGAATTTACTGCTGGCAGTTCCCAAGACAACCTGCCACATCACACAGAGCCACACGGGCAAGCGCTGCCCCTGGTCAGGAGGCAGAGCGTGAGTGACGGGGAAGCACAGGATGCAGCCTCTAGCGGGCTTTCCGTGGGAAGACACAGGAAGCAGGGCACACAGCCTAGGGTTGGCTGGTTTGCGTAATTCCAGTGGACTCTGGGACACTGGGGTTGGATCTAGTTATCTGGTACCTGGCCCTGGTCTGAGCAGGAGAAATCCTGAAGTGGTATGTGAGAATTAGATAAAAGAGGTGGTTGGAAGCATCGACTCAGTATAGATTAGATGGTTAGTAATACAGTTTTTAAGTGCCTACAAAAACTGGATCACAGGGAGATGTAAGCAAGTTTGATCATTAGACTGGCCCTGTGATTAATGGACGCCAAATGGACAAATAGAAAATTTATGAAAACACAGTTCAAGTACGTGATAGGAGACAAGGCCAGAAAAGGTGCAGATGATTGATACAGGTGTCTGTAAACCCTTGTAAGTATTTTGCATGTTATTCTTAGTGAGATAAGAAAGCAGTGAAAGCATTGAGCAGAGGAGTGATATGCCCTGACTTACATGTTAAAGGGACCTCTGTGGCCGCTGGGCGGCTGTGGTGGGAACGTGTTGGGAAAAGGGAAGAGAACATTAGTGGTCTGGTCTTGGACTTACTAAGTTTGAGGTGTCTGTTAGACCTCCAAGTACACCTGTTCAAAGACTGGCCTGTTACATAAATCTGCTTCTATATATCGGGAAATCTTTGGTGTCTTTCAGATGATTTTAAGGCCATGAGACTCCAGGAGCTCCCGCCAGTGAGTGGGCATGGACAACAGGGTGCAGTGACTGAGCTCCGTGGTGCAGAACATCGGGTGGTGAGGGTAATGAGGTGGGGCCAATAGAAGAGGCTCAGAGGGAACCATGAGTAAGACA
This sequence comes from Cervus elaphus, assembly GCF_910594005.1. Lineage (NCBI taxonomy): Eukaryota > Metazoa > Chordata > Mammalia > Artiodactyla > Cervidae > Cervus > Cervus elaphus. The sequence continues at coordinate 9,175,389 of NC_057817.1, read as the reverse complement.
GGAGAACCCTCATGCTCTGGAAGCTGTGTGAAAATTTTCCTCTGTGGAAGAAAAGGTAATCGAGTGCTGAATTCTCTTCAAGGTTTTTATATGAGGAGGTTGACTGCATTTAGCAATTTGGAGGTCTTTGGTAACACTGATAAAATGTGTTTTAGTGAAGCAGTGTGGGCAAAAGAGTAGTTGGAGAGAATTCAAGAGAAAATGGGAGGACAGAAATTTTAGACAGAGTATCGTGTATATGGGATGGTTAGATAGCATCACCGACTCGATGGGCATGAGTCAGGAAAATTAGGGAGATGATGATGAACAGAGAAGTTTGGCGGGCTGCAGTTCTTGGGGTCAGAAAGAGTTGGACACAACTTAGCCACTGAACAACAACAAAAACATAGTGTATACGTAGCTCAGACAGTGAAGAATCTGTCAGCAATGCCAGAGACCCAGGTTCAATCCCCAGGTCAGGAAGATCCCCTGGACAAGGGAATGGCTACCCACTCAAGTATTCTTGCCTAGAGAATTCCATGGACATAGGAGCATGACGGGCTACAGTCCACGGGGTCACATGACTTTTTCAAAGAGCTGTATAAATGAGCAGAGAATTGGGAGGACAGCTGGAGATAGATACTGGGTCAAAGGAGTTGTCATTTTATTTTTAACACGCTTAGTGTCACAGTATGTGTTCATGTCTGTGGGATTAAACCAGTCAATCAGGAAAAGTAAAGATACTGGATAGAGTGAGGGAAGTAAGTGTGGAAATGTTCTTCAGTCAGTAAGAACGGGTAAGATCAAATGAGCAAACAGGAGAAATTAGTCTTAGACATGAGCAGAAGCATGTTAACCATAGTTAACAGCAGGGAACATAGATCACAGGGATACAGGAATAGGTATATCATGGTAGATGTGGTGGAATTTATTTCCTGATCGTTTTCTATTTTCTTCAGGGTAATAAGAAGCCAAGATTGCAGAATGGGGAGGAGATACTGAATCTTTTCCACTTCAAAGTCCTAAAGTTTACACCATCTTTGCACCATTGACAAACAGTAATTATCTACAATATTTGCAGCCACTGGACCATATCTCTGGAGAAGGGTATGCCAGAATATACAACAACTAAAGATCATCCCCCACCATGTAATTCAGAGGTGCCTCTTCAGAAAAATTCTGCCTTATCCCATCTCCATTGGGAATCCATTATTTAGAATGAGTTTTTCTCTAAGGATACTCTCTGTCCCATGAAAGTAAGTTCCTACTAGATCTGTCCTCACTGCTTGCTGGACATGTCTAGGCTTTTATGATATCTAGAAATAGCTTCATTGTTGGTTGTGAGACAGATATTACACAAATGCATAGTTACCAATACTGATAAGTGCTGTGAAAAAAGGAGGCAAATTTGAGCTGAAGCCTGAGGAAGAAGCGTGATAGGCAAAACAGAAGAAAGAGCACATACAATGACCTTGATGCAGGTGCTGGAGAAACCAAAAAGAGCCCAGTGGAGCAGAAGAGAGAAAGGGAAGGAGAAAAGGGTGATGGAGCCCGGCAGTGAGTTAGGTCATGCAGAACTTTGTAGGTCATTTTCTGTATTTTGCTCTTTACCAGAAGACCAATGGAAAGCCAATGAAGTCATTTATGCAAAAGATGTAACAGATTTGCATTGTGAAAGCACTTCAGAACTCAGGCAGGCAGAGGTGAGAGATAGGTTTCCCTTTTTATGCAATGAGCTCCAAGAATACGCAGGGCAGTTTAAAGCAGCCAGAACATCACATATGCAGGAGCAAAGTGCCATAGGTGCTTAAAGACAAAAAGGATGAACGTACGAAATGAAGGTGGGAAGGCAAGGTTGATTTAGTCCATCATTTAAGTCTTCCACCTCGCAATTTTATATCCCACAGACAGCATTTGTCCTAACTAGTAAGGTCACTTTCTGAATCACCTCTGATTTTTCTTTACCAAATCCGCTACTGGTCTCTTCCACTTTCTCAATGAATCTTAACAACTGTCATCTCTTCAGCTTCCACAAAGACTTCAAAGGCTCAGGACGTAAATCCCTTTCTTACAACACCCTCTTCCCTCCACTGTAGTTTCTTGTCCTGCATCTCTACCACAATTGCTGCATTACTTCCAGTGAGCCAGTCACAGCCTCTTAACTAGAGCTGTCTGTCTCTCTAGTTCTCTGTCAGAAACCCTCAATCTTGGGGCAGAATTCAGGGATTAATTAATTAAAAGTGTTGCCTCAATGCTAAGCAATCATTTGCTTGAAAGCAACCAGGTAGAATTATTTGGTTGATAACTTGATCAAAATTAGAAAATTATTTTATAAAAGGTGTGCTAAAGAATCACTATTATACTATATATTGATTTGCAGGTATATCTCATTGGTAACCTTATACAGCTGAGAGCCCCAATAGCAAAGAAGAGAAAGTCACACAGTTTTTCTTTTAATATGAGCAAAATTACTGCTGAGTATAATGAACTTTAGTTTAGTTGCCAGGGGTACTGTAACACTAATGCAGAATAAAAATGATTAAAATATTTTTAAATGGTAACTGAACAAATATTTTATATGACCTACTTAAAAAGTATGGATCATTATCTACAGCACAACAGTTTTGTGAATTTTAAAATATTTTCAGGTTACTTTGTTCAATGATGACAAAGCTACCTAGAATTTATTTTTCACATAATGTGTGTAAGCTTACATACATTATATCAGCATGATTTTTAAATTATAGACCTTTTCACAATGGTGAATACCAATAGGGACAATATAATACCCAATTCTAAAAATCCCCTTTAGCCACCTTTTGAACTTGCTTTTTATCTGTTCTTAGAAATCCATTCAATTTAAGGATCTCCTGAGTTAAATTCCTAAGTGAATCCTTGGGTGTAGCCCTCCATGTTTCCAGTCAATGGCAGTTTTAAATAAAATTTCATCTAAGTTCAGTACAGCAAATTAGCCCTGGGCTTGGAAGCCTTGTGCAAAAATATAGAAGACATTATTTGTGTCTTCTATACAATATGCTCTTTGCATTTTTTGCTAAAAATGAAATGTATGGGGTATGGAGAACAGTCATTCTTTCCGCTGCCCTATTCTTTGCTAGTATATTCTTCTTTCTGCTATAGACGCAGAAAATGCCACATTCACTCAATCCCTTTCAGGTAGAGCATCAATATGTGACCAAATCTTCATCAGTGGGACACAAGGTTAAGTTTGCTGATAGGTTCCTGGGACACACTTTTGTTTTTCATAAAAAGAGGACGTCCTGCCTGGAGCTGTGGCGGCCGTCTGCTGACAATGAGGAAATGAACTTATGGACAGATGTCAACACTGAAACCCCAGATCAGAAAAAAAGAACTTGGGTCCCCAGTGTTATAATAAAGTATCTAAACTGGGCCTGGAGTCACTCTACATTTATGCTTTATATTACTTGGTCCATTACATTTTTCCCTTGCATAACTTATCTTTATTTGATGAGCTGATTAAATCTATAAGTAAACATGTTCATTAAACATTTTGCTACATTTTACTAGTAGTTACAAGCACAAAGGTAATGGACAATTCTTATCTCCTCATGTTTTTAACAGATTCTATCTTGATTGTGCAGATTGTTAATGGTAAACAAGTCTGGAATTTATCAATTTATGAGACTTGGCCAAATACAAAATGCCATCTCAGTTACATAATTAACAGTATAAAATGAAGAGTTTTATAACCATCACATCTCCCTTTGTGTAAGCAAGGCCCCATATACATCACTTAGAGACTTTATATATTAAATCTGGACTAGGGTAAATATCAATGCTATAAAAAGACATATTAATAGAATACTGTGTTATTAGTCCCTAACTTTGCCATATTTCACCTATGTTTCCTCCAAACTATTAGAGAAATTTGACATAGGGTCAGATTTCCAGATTTTGTAAATGTGATTTGACAACTGAACTCTTAACTGTCTCACTGCCACTGCTTATAACTTTCACTTTCTAATAAGAAATATCAAAAGGCAACTCAAGCAGGACAATACTATTTTCAAAAGTCTGAACAGCAACACTTGATGTTTTCTCCTTTCTTATTAACTCTGTATGGATTCTTGCTAACAATAAGCCAGACCCTGAAACTGGCCACGGATAAAATCTTTATTTTAAACTGTGGCCTGAGATCTAAAGAGGAAGACTGTAGAGCTTTTAGAAATCCTTGATTTTGAGCTGAGTTCAGTAAGTAGAGCTCTTGTTTGAGGAGCGGGCTGGGCGCAGCCTACTTAAGGAGGGAGAAGTATCTGTGTATTTGTATGACTTACTGCACAGACTAACATTTCCCTCTCAAAACCACTTTTTCCTTCTTACATAGTAATAGGATTTTTGTTTAATCACAAAGCCGCTCAGTGTAAAACAATGTTCCCCGACTTCCCTCACAGTGAGGCAGGATCTTGTGACTAAGTTCCAGCCAATGAAATATGAATGGTGTTACCATGGACAATTTCCAAATCACATCCATAAAGGAAAAAAATGTAGCCTCTGTTTTCCATTTTTATTCTCCCTTCTTTGACTAGCAAAACCTATATTATACGATGAGATGGAAGTTGTTTCTTAAAGATGAAAGGGCAACAAAACAGAAGGAGCCTGGATATTGGATATTTATAGAATTACCATGCTAGCCTGGACCAATTTCCTAGGCATTCACATGAAAGAGAAAAAATTCCGTTTTGATCAAAACACTATTATCTTTGCTCTCTACTACTGAGATGAACCAATATTCAAACTAATGTATTCACTCATCCTCATAAAGAATTAGCATTTGCCCCCTCCTCGCTCTCTCTCTCTATATATATATACACACACACATACACATATATATAGCATTTGGTCCTTAAATAAATAAAACTTTAATTTTATTTTTTGTTCTCTCTTGAAAGATTAATACAGTCATCTAAAAGTGTTATCACTAGACAAAAATGGAAGACTAGATATTGGGAACAACTAGAAGTTTTTGTCATACTAGCTTATTTTGGTAAATGAACAAAATACAATTTCAGTGGCACATCAGCCTAAAACATTATTTAACAAGTTTATTTCTCAATTATCACCATCCACAGATTTTCCTCACCTGTTATTTTAAGAAAGTGTTAGCATTTGCCCCAAGTTCTCAATATAAACTTTTCTTTGCATCATGAGACTTCCCAAAATAATCAGGTAGCTTAAAACTTGTTCCTAGAAAATCATTTTGGTTGGAAGGATGTCAATACAGATGCTCCTACATTTCTAAATTTTTAAATTAAGAAGTTTTGTGCATGTACAAAAGCTCCTTCTGGGGCAAGGCACCTTAATTCTGGTTTTACAAGCATTTGGAAGGAGGGTGGTATAAGGTCATATTATTTTCTTCATTCTCTTTTTGGTTTTTGCATTTTTTCCTGTTTAGAGTTGGTGCTATGTATTTTGTGAACTTAAGTTCACCAGCACTTCAAAAATGCAAAAGCAGTGAGAATGTGAAGTTCCATGTAAAGAAGACTTCTGATTTGGAATGAAAATAGTAAAAGTAAATTAAGCAATCTGTGAAAAAATAATGCATGTACATAAAGAATAGTAGGGAGAATTACTTTAAAGTAAAACAGTAAGCCCATGCAATGTGTGGAAAGAGCTGTGGACCTTTGCAATATGACACAATCACCAGTGATAAGAAAAATGAGTTACAAAAGGGAAACCCAGTTCTGTGTTGCTGGATCCACAGTCACAGACTTTGCCAGATGCCGGACTCACTGAGAGACCATTAAAAATCCTGATGTCTGCCTGCCCCTCCCCAGAGGTTTTAATATAATTGGTCTGTGATGTAGCATGTGGCCTGGAGATCTAGATTTTTTTCAGTCTCTCCAAGTGCGTCTAATGTGCAGCCAAGACTGAGGATCACTGAATTAAGGTAACAGCATCCCTGCCAGATGCCAGCTATATAATGCTAATGCAGGAGGTTGCGAATTCATTCAAAACCTTAAATGTAAGATAGGAAAACAGTCTGATCATAAAAACATCTCAAGCCACAGAGGGTCAGAGTCTGTTACTTCATCTACAATGGAGTAGAGCCTAAGCTTCTATAACACTCGTCACGGCACCTGCGATATTCTACATCTGTGGTGAATAAAATAACCACTTACTACATGTGACTGTAGAGCATTAGAAATGTAGCTAGTATGACTAAGGCCATTTCTAATTATAATAAATTTCTAATACTATTTAGCTAATAAATCATATTTTAAAAATCAATATTATCATTAAATGTTAATAAATTAAACAGCTGTAAGTGGTAAGTAGCTATCTTCCTGGATAGCACTGACTTAAGATAAAGTGAAAGAAAGTCATGTTGGGACATTATCTGGTTCCACAGATTTTCAATGTTGACAAAGTGGGTAGCCTACTTTAGATAAAGTTGCCATGTAAAACATGTATTTGCAAGAAAGACCATGAATTTTTTTTAAAGCTACAGAGAATACAGTAACATTCATACTTGCAAAAAGAACTATCACCTTTAATCACCCTTTGCAAATCTTGAATCCCTGAACAGACTTAAAAAGACACTTTCAGAACCAAAAACTGGCTGTAAATATGAATTTATATGTGGTTTTAATATTGACAATGGTTATTAAATCAACCACCTAGTCTATAAGTAGAAAAGTATGTCAATAAGCTTCATGTCTGAAATAAACCCATGTGAAGGCACACAGAGGTATAAAGTAAGAATCTATGCCCATAATATAAGCAAGCATTCTTTCTCTCTTTACACAAATAACTAGAATTGTGTGCTTACTATAGATAAGACACTGTGCTTACAGCTTTAGATGCATATTCTCATTTTATTCTCATGATCATCTAAGGCTCAGACAGGGACTGTTAACCACACTGAACACACGGAGGCTCACAGCAGTTTTTTTTTCCTCCAAATTCACTCAACTCACGAATGTTAAAGCTGAATGCTGTGTTGTCTTTATTACTAGTAATAATTGGCAAACCTTCTTATAATTACATAGCAGCTTTAAGAATGTTTTCTTATTGCTATTCAACATTTCAGTACCACTGCTGAAGCAAACACTCAAGCAACAGAGAATCACTGTCTGCACAAGGTGTAATCTGTGTCTATGTGAGAATGCATTTTTGCTCTGTTACTATAACATTTATATTTCTATAGCTCTAGCTCTCTAACAGTAGCTTGAACAAAGCCAAATTTCAGAAGCCACAGTAACAAAGACCCATTACTATTCATGCATTAGAACAATTGATTGCTTCCAATTGTCTTCTGTAGTTTTGCCAAGGCAGCAAGAACAAAAGTAGGATAATGAGCAGCACCCATGCCTTTTGTTTGGAACTATTCATTAAATAAAGATAATTTAGCCAAAATACACTTCAAAAAGTCTTGCTGATTTGCACATTTCTTACAAATGCATTCAGCAAGTGACAATGGCACTTAGAACCTAAATTTACGGTAAAGAGATATCACAGGATTTTGAAGTAGCAAGGGCATTTCTAACTGCTGATGTTTAAGAATGAAAAGACAAAATAATGAGACCTTGGGAACATGTCTACAAACGTGACACCAACATACTGAACATCCATCTCGAGCTGCCTCCAGAAAACCTGATGTATACTTAATGCATGATGCCACCATACCTGAGCCTCTTTCAAAATTTACCACCTGGTTTTGTATATTTTACTCGATATTCCACTAGAAAGGTATGGAACCAACTAAATTATTGTCACCAGCAAGTGAGTTCTTGCCAGGATATTCTCCAGATACCTTGGAAATATCTCCAAGGCCTCATCCAATAGAGCAATGTTGCCACTTTCAATCAGGAAATGAGACAGTCCGAAGATGCATGTTTCCATATTTTCCAACGCTGCCTCTACTTTTGGCTAACATAAATGTGCATATTCATACTAATATTTCAAAGTCTTTTTTAAAAATATGGAGTCATCTAAAATAAAATCTAATTTCAAAATCCAATGAAAGCTGCTTATTTTATATATATATGTTCCAGGCACTGTGCTTATTTCTTCTCATTTAATCCTCTCAGGGCTATGAAAAAGACATTATTTTCTATAGCTCACCTCTGAGAAATTGAAGCTGAGGGATAAGTGACTTTCCCAAAGTAATATAAGCAGTAGAGAGGTGTGCCTGGCCTGCCATACTCTCAACCGTTCTCTTTATGCCTAGCTAAGAATATACGTGGAGGTGGTTAAAAGTGTTCTAGTCTTTTCTTGTCTGAAAATAGACTCCATTTTCTTTCACAGAAAACAGCTACTTTGAAAAGAACAGTGTGTGTAGTTTTATAATAGACTTCAAAGATACACTTACTTTCCCACTAGTTATCCAGAAATAATCAACAAGAAATAACTTCTTTCATTTTTTACAGCATGTTGGATCCTTTTCTTACTTTTCCAATGTTAAATGGATTTAAAAGCATATTTATTAACTGAAGTCCATTTTACGGTTTTTTTTTACACTATGAATTGACTTCTTTCTTAATAAGAACCCAAATTGAGTCAGAGTATAAATTGCCACATTGTTACAGAGCAACAGAGCAGATGGTAACCTAAGTCTAGAAGGGAAAACAAGACCATGTAAATACTAGAAGAAAACATGAGCATATTTCTCTAAAGTCTTGTTGATTGTACCCCTGGAGTTCTAAAAACCTTCCAAATTATGACCTCAGTTCCACAAGCCATTGAAAGTTCTGTAAATTCAATTTTTGCAAGATTAAAATCACTCTAAGAAAAGCAAATTACAAACAAACCTAATAAACATCACAGAAAGAATGTACAAAAAGCTCTAAAAATTTTTAAAATGGACAAATAATATGAGCCTCGTGTTTATAGGTTAAAAGAAAGGTTTCTTAAACATATGAAAGCATAATCAATCTCTGTCAGAATAAAAGAACAGCAAACTATAAAATATACAATGATATAATTTTAACCTATTTAGATATGGCAAAAATCTAAAATTTATAATAAGCTCTGTTAAGATTATGTGAAAGAAAATAATTGCTCTTATACACTACTAGTAGAGTAAAAAATTATGCAATGTCTATGGAGGCCACTGGACAATGATTATTAAAATGAAAACGCATTTACTGTGTGATGCATCTATCTCTATCCCCAATAATTTGTTTCGCAAATTAACAAGCATATGTATAATATGACAAATCTATAGAGCTAATCATTGCAATATTTTTCTGTAATTGCAAAAAACTGGGAAAGTAAAAGAACAGAAAACATCTATCAATTGAGGGAATTCGTTGTTAATTCAGTCTCTCAGTCATGGCTCACTCTTTGTGACCCCCTGGGCTGCAGCGTGCCCACCTTCCCGGTCCTTCACTATCTCCTGGAGTTCACTCAAACTCATGTCCAATGAGTCAATGATGCCTTCCACCCATCGCATCCTCTGTCACCCCCTTCTCCTGCCCTCAATCATCGCAGCAAGTGGCCAAAGTACTAGAGCGTCAGCTTCAGCATCAGTCCTTCCAAAGAATATTTAGTGCTTGTATTTCAGGGAATACAGTAATACATATAATTGACTTAAACACAACCCTACAGTTGCAGTTTTTGTTTTTTGTTTTTTCCTGTTTTCACTTTTTCCCCCGTAATTTTACATGTCCCAAGCTTGTCCTAGAAAAGAATTAACACAGACTAGGCTGTAATAACATGGAATTCTGGGAGCACATGAGACCTGGATGGAGCATGAGAACAGAACTCACGTGGTCCCCCTGCTCTAGAGAGAATCCAGGATAGCACAGTCGCCAAGCCAGAGGGAGGGAAGAAAACATGAGCCAAGTCCAGGCAGTAATTAGTGAAGAAGAGGACTGAGGTCATGGCATTAGGAGAAGAAACAGAATCATTTGAACCATATTCAGGTCCTGAGGTGATAAGGAAGACTAGAGAAAAGTTTACATCAGATAATTTTGCTGAAAACTTTGCTTCAGCAAAAGACTGGGAGTATGTCAGAGACCTGGGGAGATAAGAAATATCCCATGCAAAAGGTGGTAAAAAAGTAAACAAGCAAATACAACCCTCCTTCCTATCCTCAACCATGCCAAAACAGATTCACTGAGATGCTCCCAGACTGGACTGCCAGGCCTCTCCAGATGTTCTCTCCAGACATCTTTATACCTGGTCTCAACACTGTATAGGAACATACGTCAATTATCTACAACACCATAAATGCAAGAAACTAGTTACTGACAATATTTACTCTCAGCAGTGAAGCCCAGCATGAAACATTCACTCTTATTCCAATTTTGGCATTAATCTAGCAATAGTCAAAAAATCAAAAAGATGGGGGAAAAAATTGGACAGCAATCATATTCTGCATATTGTAGTGACAGATCTGAGTTATTAAGAATTTTGTTGCAATTGTATTAAAAATTACCAAACACATTTGAAAAGAACCACTTCAACTGTGCATAAAAGGCAGGTTGAATTTTTCAATGTACTTCCAGCTATACCCAGAACATGAAGTTTTTGTCTCCTCTGTGGTTATTTAAAATAGTCTCACAAGGACTAAGGCTATAATTTCTGAATATATAAAGTTTCAGGGGCCCATATTTTAGCTGCAGAAATCTGACTGACTAAATCACTTAGTAATACATAATTTGAATCTCAATTCCTTAAGACTTTATATACATTGTGACTGTACTTGATGGGAATTAGTAAAACTGGAACTTCAAGATATAAAGGCTTTATCTGCACACACCATAAATATGAACATCTTGACTCAAATGACTAATCAATTAGCCAATCTGTACAGAAAAAAAAATCAAATTAATTTTGTGTTTACTAGAACCTTTGTTTTAGAAAAATGATTATTTAAATTAATACTTCATTCAAGAGTATTATGTGGATATAATAGTTTAAAAAATCATTGTGTTTTAGAAATACTCAACTGGGATTTAGTAATTTAATCTAATATTAAATATTTATTTAATCTGATAATTAGTGTTTTCTTTAAAAGAATGCCTATTTCCAATTATTACTGTAAGATGGAGTCACAGGGCATATATGTCATTCTGCAAAAAAATACAACACATGATGATGCAGAATGTGATTTATTCTGTTTGAAATAATATCTTCTTGAGGATAAATTACAAGTAATTTTATTAGAAGGGTTTTTGAGAGCCTGGTTTTTGGACTGATTATTTAAAAAGTCTTGCCATGTTTTATAAAATTGTTTGTTACAATGCTTATGGAATTTGAATTGTAAGAAGTGTACTAAATTAATCTGAGATTGACAATGTTATTAGATCATATGAGACCTTTCCAATGTACTGCATATGATGTCAGGATTATTAGATAGGATTTTATAGAAAATAACCATTCAAACTTTTGCTTAAATTTAAGAAAAATTTAAATACACATAAGATAAAGAGCAACCACTGTAGGGAGACTTCAATAAAGTTCTATGCTTGAGCTTCACTAGACATTAAGAGAATATGAAGACCCAAATGCTTCGTCAACACAAACAGGTGAGTAGAACATAACTGGATTCTAATATTCTGCGATGGTTAGGGGAAAAGTTTTCCCCAGGATGAGAAGCCTCATAGCAAGAAGACAAACACAGAAACTCAAGACCAAATTCACTCTTTGATCCTATTTTTCACTTACAGAATTTAAGGACTTCTAGGTATTCTCTCGACTACTATAGAGAGCAATCCTCGGAGACCAAAAAGACTAAAAACCAAGTTGTCAAAAATGACTAAAAATAATCTCAACTCTGTAAAACATGTTAAAGACGAAATCAACTCACCCTTTGGACTTTAGGCAAAGTATAACTTAACTTCCCAGCAGCATTGCAGGCTACTTGCTACATAATTTTTAAGACTGGAAACATTGGTATGCTAAGATTTCTTATCTGTGGAAAACTGCTAGCTGTTTCCTAACATCTTTCTCTCCTTCCTCCATAATAATATGACTGCAGCTGACCATACATCTGCCCAGCTAGACAGAATATTTCTCAGCTCACCTGACAACTAGATCGATGATTAAATTCATAATAAGGGCAGTGAACTTAACAGCAACCTTCTCCTCACTTTCCTAATAAACTAATGCCCTCCATTTGGGGTTATCATCTTCCATGGGTGGGTGATGACTCAGCTTCAATCATATAGATAAACATACTACCCCTGAGGGCGGGAGACATGGGAGAAGGACCATTTCCCTAACAACTCTTGAAGCAGGTCAGCTACAGCAGCTGTGACTAGATAATTGCATTCTATAGTATTTGAATAAATGTATTTCAGGATCTCATTGATAAGGCAACTTAGCCTTTACCCTCAGACATAGAACTATCCTGATCCTTTAGGGTGACATTCTCAAAGAACAATGACTTATTTACATAGTCCAGGGCCTGACTCATACTGACATTCAAGAAATGTATACTGAATAGACACTGAAGAATTCTAAGAGTGACTAGTGTTTTTTTAGCCTACCACAGCCTCACACCAAAAAACTTCATCTGTTTGAGCACAGTAATCAACTTACTCCCCTCCGGGCTCAATGCCAATTCTTTTAACCTTTCTTTGAAAGACTTACTTTTCAGCACTTTAATCATTATGTCACGGTCACTCTCCTCTGGATTCTATTCAGTTTCTCTGAATGTCTTTAAAATGTAATGATTAAATATGCACATAAGCTGTACAGTGAAGGAGTCTGGAGCATGTCATCGCAAAATAACCCGCACAGGCATACTGACAATTTTGAGTTAAAGTCACTTGAAAAATAGCAAATACAAGAACAACACTCAGATCTTCTTTCTTGGAGATGACATTTCAACATGAAAAATACTGTCTTTTTACCAGGACAGTAGTATTATTAAGGACAAGGGGTTGAGACTGAGAGAATTCTGCACAGACTTTGGTAAAATCAAGCTCATATTTCTTTAGGTTCCCCACATAGTTTATCACTTTTCCACAATTTCCTCTCTTTGTCCAAGCTAAGATAAAAGTTAGTAGGTTCTACAATGTCTTCGGGTCTTCAATCCTTATGAAGGTTTCCATGTCATGTAAAACAATATAAATCTGTGTGCTGTTCACCTGCTAAGCTGTTTTACATCAGGCCCAGTTGAAAAACCCTAAGAGGGTTGAAGTAATCCAGGAAGAGTCTGAGTAATGCAAATTAGAATGGAGTATCTTCCCTGTGACATGCAGGCATATGTTGGTATATTAGTAAGAAGTAGTAAGTACTTAGTAAGTAGATTAGTTGTTCACCTCAGAACCATAACAGCAATTTATTTCATGACACAGAAAAAAGCTCTACTGTTTTTCTAAGCAATGTATTTGCTACTATAAATCATTGTCCTTACTATTAGTACCTACTTGATGATATGTCTTCTCCTTTTGAATTCCACTATGTTTTTATGCAATTATATCATTTTTGTTATCCACATATATACCACAGGTTTTGATTTATTTTACCAGGTTATTATAAAACCATCAAATAAATTTGGAAAGAGCTCTGTGAATTACTGTCTTAAATGTTACTAAGATTGATCCAGAGCCACTGCTAATTATCAATACTGTGATTTTGCTGGATATTAACAAATGAATTACTTAAGGGACTGCATTCCACTCCAAATAATACAATTTGCTTTAATCAGATAGGTTTATTTCTCTCACCCAAAAATAAGCCTAGGAAGGGAATAAGGGAATAAATTGATTGGCATAGCCATTTCACATGCCAGACTTCTATTCATTTTTGTTTGGTTTTGTTTTGCTTTGCATTGCCATTCTTTGAGTGGGTCCATTACCCTAATTATTGAAAGAAAGCTGCCACACACACAGAACAGGAGTGTGTCTACCCCCTTTTATTTAGGATAACAAGGTTTTCCCATGAGCCCCATCCAGTAGATGTCTGCCAGAACTTCATCATATAGCTACCCATAGCTAAATGGGAATTGCAGGAGGCAAAGATCTGAACTGGGCATATTGCTTCCTGGAGCAAATTTGGGATATATTAATAAAGAAAAGGAAGAAATTAGCTATGGGTGGTGAATTTGCCATATCTGCCATATCTTATTCTGTGAGAGTCCAGATTATAATTTCTAGGTTATGAATAAGATTTTATCATTGGCTAGATCAATAATTATCCCTTCTTTCCCATTAATAAGCATAACGCTGTCCTCAGTAACCATATTCTATATAGCACATTTTAGAGCAAAATTAATGTTTGATTAACTACTTTGATATTTATGTAAGGCTGTAATTTCTGAAATTTCTGGTTTTAATTCTTAAAAACTTCAATCATCTCCTTTAAACAGCCTTTTAGCAATACAAGGCCCATGTGGTCAAGGAAGATTGAGAAAAAATTAAAATCAAAATTTTAAATTGTTTAGGACCTCACTTCTGAAGTCTTCACTCTGAATGTCCTCCTCCTTCCCCAATATAGAGAAGTCATGTGAAGATGACTGAGGTGGATTTACTGTGTTTCCATAGGTGTGTCTACTTAAATGGACTAGGACTGCTCCTTTGGATGCGGGACACATTCAGTATATGAGAATCTTCAAAGACAGGTTCCTTTTATTTGCTTTTCTGCAGGTGGTTTACACAGTCATCATTCAAGTCAGAAAGATAAGTTTTCATGGTGAATATCTTCTATGTTTGGTGTGGCTGTTTACTGTTCCCAAATCTAGTAAATTAAGGATGAATTTTAATACTTGCTGCATATTTTCCATTCGGGAAAAAAAGAAAAGTGAAGTTGCTCAGTCGTGTCGGACTCTGCGACCCCATGGACTCACCAGGCTCCTCTGTCCATGGAATTTTCCAGGCAAGAGTACTGGAATGGATTGCCATTTCTTTCTCCAGGGGATCTTCCTGACTCAGGGATGAAACCCAGGTCTCCTGCATTGCAGGCAGACGCTTTACCATCTGAGCCACCAGGGAAGCACCAGGAAAGCACTCCATTCAGGAGCCCTTTGACAATTTAATACCCCCCTAAGTACCATCAGAAAGCAGAGAGATCACTTTGCTGACAAAGACCCATATAGCCAAACCTATGGTTTTTCCAGTAGTCATGCACAGATATGAGAGTTGGACCACAAAGAAGGCTGAGCACTGAAGAACTGATGCTTTCGAATTGTGGTGCTGGAGCAGACTCCTGAGAGTCCCATGGAGAGCAAGGAGATCAAACCAGTCAATCCTAAAGGAAATCAACCCTGAATAGTCATTGGAAAGACTGATGCTGAAGCTCCGACACTTTGGCCATCTGAGGAGAAGAACTGACTCACTGGAAAAGACCCTGATGCTGGGAAAGAGTGAAGGGAGCAGGAGAAAGGGACAACAGAGGATGAGATGGTTGGATGGCATCACCAACTTAATGGACCTGAGTTTGAGCAAACTCTGGGAGATGAAGAAGGATAGGGAAGCCTGGCATGCTGCAGTCAATGGGGTCACAAAGAGTCAGACACTACTTAGTGACTGAACAAAAACAATAACTTACATCAGAACTTTCTTGCCATATGGCAGATAAGAGTAGGAAAATGCCCTGGCTTTTAGATTAGATATGCTTGAGACTGAATTCTCTCTTTCCTATCATTGGGTGGTCCTCATCAAGTCATTTGAACTCTCAGACCCTGTGTCCTTAGCTAGGAATTGGGTTCATGATATCCCCTTGCAAGATAGGAATTAAAATGGTCTCTTTTTGTTATTGTCAAACTGCCTACTCTACCACAATGACTCACCAGAAGTAGGATTTCACAGCAATTATTTCCAATTTTAGCAAAACTTTACTTCAAGGAACCTAGGAAAAGACATCTTTAGCATGCTTTGAATCTTTGAAAGTTGACAACCTTTAGGAATGGTACCCAAGGGCTATTATTTTTCATCCTGCTAGTGTCTAGAATTATAGATCTATATGTGAAGAGCGGCTTTTGTCATTCTGAAATTTGTATTGAATGTTTTGCTAAAAATAATGCACTAAAAGTCGAAACACTGACAGCTAAAAAGATACAAGCATAGCACCTACTCATCATCATTCCAAGTGAATCTCTCTGCCTCAGTGGTATGATGCTATTTTGCCTCTTTGTTTAGCACATATTTCAGATTCTTACTGTCTCTGCATTTATTACATAAGCTAGTACACTTTGGGTGTTTACTAAGTTTAACCATTAAGAGAAAGGATTGTTTTAAAATTGTGTAAGGCTTCTATTATAAAGATGGTATACTTAATTTGCACTACCTTGAGGCTATTTTTAAAAGTTTTTAATTCACTTTGTACTACAAAAAGTGTGATGCAATTATTAAAAATGAAACTCTTTCTCAGGTAGTATGGAATATATGCAGTTTGAAACTTATCCCAGGATGCACATTAGATAGTTATTTGTTAATTAAAAACATTTTAAATGATTCAGTTTCATTCAATTCACTCATTCAGTCATGTCTGACTCTTTGCAACCCCATGGACTGCAGCATGCCAGGACTCCCTGTCCATCACCAACTCCTGGAGTTTACTTAAACTCATGTCCATTGAGTCAGTGATGCCATTCAACCATCTCATCCTCAGTCATCACCTTTTCCTCCCACCTTCAATCTTTCCCAGCATCGGGGTCTATTCCAGTGAGTCAGCTCTTCACATTAGGTGGCCAAAGTATTGGAGTTTCAGCTTCAACATCAGTCCTTCCAATGAATATTCAGGACTGATCTCCTTTAGGTTGGACTGGTTGGCTCTCCTTGCAGTCCAAGGGACTCTCAAGAGTCTTTACAAACACCATAGTTCAAAAGCATCAATTCTTCGGCATTCAGCTTTCTTTATAGTCCAGTTCTCACATCCATACATGACTACTGGAAAAACCATAGCCTTGACTAGACAGAACTTGTTGGCAAAGTAATGTTTCTGCTTTTTAATATGCTGTCTAGGTTGGTCATAACTTTCCTTCTGAGGAGTAAGCGTCTTTTAATTTCATGGCTGCAGTCACCATTTGCAGTGATTTTGGAGCTCAAAAAAATAAAGTCTGTCACTGTTTCCACTGTTTCCCCATTTATTTGCCATGAAGTGATGGGACTGGATGCCATGATCTTTGTTTTATGAATGTTGAGCTTTAAGCCAACTTTTCACTCTCCTCTTTCACTTTCATCAAGAGGCTCTTTGGTTTTTCTTCATGTTCTGCCATAAGGGTGGTGTCATCTGCATATCTGAGGTTATTGATATTTCTCCTGGCAATCTTGATTCCATCTTGTGCTTTATCCAGCCCAGCGTTTCTCATGATGTACTCTGCATATAAGTTAAATAAGCAGGGTGACAATATACAGCCTTGCCGTACTCCTTTTACTATTTGGAACCAGTCTGTTGTTCCATGTCCAGTTCTAACTGCTGCTTCCTGACCTGCATACAGGTTTCTCAAGAGGCAGGTCAGATGGTCTGGTATTCCCATCTCTTTCAGAATTTTCCACAATTTATTATGATCCACACAGTCAAAGGCTTTGGCATAGTCAATGAAGCAGAAATAGATGTTCCTCTGGAACTCTCGTGCTTTTTCGATGATCCAGAGGATGTTGGCAATTTGATCTCTGGTTCCTCTACCTTTACTAAATCCAGCTTGAACATATGGAAGTACACGGTTCATGCATTGTTGAAGCCTGGCTTGGAGAATTTTGAGCATTAATTTACTAGTGTGTGAGATGAGTAGAATTTTGTGGTAGTTTGAGCATCTTTGGCATTGCTGTTCTTTGGGATTGGAAGGAAAACTGACCTTCTCCAGTCCTGTGGCCACTGCTCAGTTTTCCAAATTTGTTGGCATATTGAGTGCAGCACTTTCACAGCATCATCTTTCAGGATCTGAAATAGCTCAACTGGAATTCTATCACCCCCACTAGCTTTGTTCATAGTGATGCTTCCTAAGGCCCACGGGACTTCACATTCCAGGATGACTGGCTCTAGGTGAGTGATCACACCATCCTGTTTGTCTAGGTCATGAAGATCTTTTTTGTACAGTTTTTTTGTGTATTCTTGCCACCTCTTTTTAATATCTTCTGCCTCTGTTAGGTCCATACCATTTCTGTTCTTTATTGAGCCCATCTTTGTATGAAATGTTCCCTTGGTATCTCTAATTCTCTTGAAGAGATCTCTAGTCATTCCCATTCTATTGTTTTCCTCTATTTCTTTGCACTGATCACTGAGGAAGGCTTTCTTATCTTTCTTTGCTATTCTTTGGAACTCTGCATTCACATGGGTATATCTTTCCTTTTCTCCTTTGCTTTTTGCTTCTCTTCTTTTCACAGCTATTTGTAATGTCTCCTCAGGCAGCCATTTTGCTTTTTTGCATTTCTTTTTCTTGGGGATGGTCTCATTCCCTATCTCCTGTAAAATGTCACGGACCTCAGTCCATAGTTCATCGGGCACTCTTTCTATCAGATCTTGTTCCTTAAATCTATTGCTCACTTCCACTGTATAATCTTTAGGGATTTGATGTAGGTCATACTTGAATGGTCTAGTTGTTTTCCCTAAGTTCTTCACTTTAAGTTTGAATTTGTCAATAAAGTGTTCATGATCTGAGCCACAGTCAGTTCCAGGTCTTGTTTTTGCTGACTGTATAGAGCTTCTCCATCTTTGGCTGCAAAGAATATAATCAATATGATTTCGGTGTTGACCATCTGATGATGTCCATGTGTAGAGTCTTCTCTTGTGTTGTTGGAAGAGGGTGTTTGCTGTGACCAGTGTGTTCTTTGGCAAAACTCAATTAGACTTTGCCCTGCTTCATTCTGTACTCCAAGGCCAAATTTGCCTGTTACTCCAGGTGTTTCTTGACTCCCTACTTTTGCATTCCAGTACCCTATAATGAAAAGGACATCTTTTTGGGGTGTTAGTTCTAGAAAGTCTTGTAGGTTCTCATAGAACCCTTCAATGTCAGCTTCTTCATCATTACTGGTGGGGCATAGACTTGGATTACCGTGATATTGAATGGTTTGCCTTGGAAACAAATGGATCATTCTGTCATTTTTGAGATTGCATCCAAGTTCTGCATTTCAGACTCTTTTGTTGACTATGATGGCTACTCCATTTCTTCTAAGGGATTCTTGTCCACAGTAGTAGATATAATGGCCATCTAACTTATATTCACCCATTCCAGTCCATTTTAATTTGCTGATTCCTAAAATGTTGACATTCACTCTTGCCATCTCCTGTTTGACCACTTCCTATTTGCCTTGTTTCACGGACCTAATATTCCAGGTTCCTATGAAATATTTCTCTTTATAGCATCGGACCTTGCTTCCATCACCAGTCACATCCACAACTGGGTGTTGTTTTTGCTTTGGCTCCATCTCTTCATTCTTTCTGGAGAGAAATAACTCTCCACTGATCTCCAGTAACATACTGGGCACCTACCGACCTGGGCAGTTCATCTTTCAGCTTCCTATCTTTTTGCCTTTTCATACTGTTCATGGGTTTTTCAAGGCAAGAATACTGAAGTGGTTTGCCATTCCCTTCCCCAGTGGACCACACTCTGTCAGAACTCTCCACCATGACCTAAATTTCCCTTTTAACTCACGTGCAATAACAGAGCAGCAAAGAGGGAAACCTATGACCTTTTCAGGAACACAAGAGTTACTTTAATCTCTGTTTTCAGCATAAAGGCTGCATCTTGGGTACTTCCCGCCATATGGAGGAGCCATTACGGCTCACGCTCAGTGCCCCACGTGGCCTTGTCTCTGCACTGGCATCCTTGGTGTCTCTTTCTCCTTGTATAAGGACACCAGTCATATCGGATTAGGGTTCCACCCTTATGACAACATTTACCCTTAATTATCTCTTTAAAAGACCCACCTTCAAAAACAGTCACATTGAGGGCTAGCACTTTAACATATGAATATGAGGGCTAGGGGCGGTGGGGCAGACACACAATTTAGTCCATAACATCTGTGCTGGCTGCAGTACAGGAAGCTCTGTCTCCTTTGCCTTCCAACCTGTTTGTTTTTTTTTTCCTGCACTGGGTCTTCCTTGCCTCATGTGGGCTTTCTCTAATAGTTGCAGCAAGCAGGAGCTATTCTTTGTTGTAACGCATGGGATTCTCATTGCAGTGGCTTCTCTTGTTGTGGAGCACAGGTTCTAGGCACATGAGCTTTGGTAGTTGCAATGCACAGGCTTAGTTGCTCTGCAGCACGTAGGATTTTCCTGGAGCAGGAATTGAACCCATGTCTCCTGCATTGGCAGACTCATTCTTATCCACTGTACCACTAGGAAAATGCCCAACAAAGATTTATTGGTGAAGGAAGAGGAAATTTTTAGGCCCGGGGTAACTATTGATACATGTTACACATGGGGTAGGGAAATGAGGGTATCATTTGGGCTTTTTCACATTCTATAGGAGATAACCCCTTTCTAATTAGGGTTTCAGCAGATGCTTTCATTCCAGGGAATTATAAAAACTGCTTATTTTCCATAGTAAGGAAGATTGATCACAGGACACAAACATGCAGACAACAAATACATGCTATGTGCTAGCTCTGGTGGACACAGCTCTAATTAAAGCTAATTTTTCTATTACTGTTTCATTTTCTTCCTTAGAATTCTCTGCAACCCCATTTATAGATCTTCCCCATTCTCAATCCCTTTATTTAAGCTTCATTTGTAGCTTTAGGGCAGTGGTTCTGAAACATTAATGAATCACCTGGAAGGTTTGTTAACATACAGATTGCTGGGCCCCACCCCCAGAGATTTTGATTCTAGAGACATGCCCATGATCTGCATGTCTAACAAGTTCCCAAGAGATTCTGATGCTGTTGTTCTGGGGATCAACATTTAAGGATTCCATGGCTTATATCAAGAACCAAGTCTAAAATTATCTTCTCACTTGTAAGTATATTTTTAATGACTACATGTTTTATGGCCTCTAAAATATGGTAACTTTTACTAAGAGCATAAATTTCAGAATCTTGGAATTTCCTGCTTCCAGTGAAAACTAGACCTGTTAGCTTACTTGCCTAAATTATCCAAAGTAACAGGATATCTGAACTGATGTCAGAGATGAGCCTAAATGAGGTAATATGCCATACACATTGAATTGTTTCCCTAGGAAGTTTAATCCAAGGAAGAGAAAACAGCTCCTCTGCGACCTCTTTCTCTCCTTGTAGAGTAGATTTTCTGTTTTCTCTCCCATGATACCATCCAGAACACAAATAAATACGTTAAGACAACTAAACTCAGGGATCAAAAAGAGGGAAATTTCTACCAGATTTCTTATTGATTATTATCAATTCAACCTTAAACTCCAGTAAAGTGGTCAGCACTTTTTTAACCACTTATAGTCTGAAATACTGGACAACTTTTTTTAACCTCTCTGAGCTTCCATTACTTTGAAGGGGTCTAGGCAGGCTTCTTCAGATTGTGCCACTTTGGAATATGGATTTCTTTGAGCTAAAGATACTCAAGGATCTACAGACTCAAAGAGCTTTTTACCTCCCCCTTAACTGCCCACAGAACGCAGCATTGTTTACAACAGCCTAGACATGGAAGCAACCTAAATGCTCATCAGCCAGAATGGATAAAGAAGATGTGGTACATATATACAGTGGAATATAACTCAACCATTTAAAAGAATGGAGTAATGCCATCTGCAGCAACATGGACAGACCTAGAGATTGACATACTGAGTGAAGTAAGTTAGACAGAGAAGAAGTAATATCATATGACACTCCTTATATGTGAAATCTAAAAAGAAATGATACAAACGAACTTAGGAGACAGAAACAGACTCACAAGCATAGAGAATGAACTTATGGTTGCTAAGGAGAAGAGATAGTTAAGTTAAGAAGTTTGGGATAGACATGTATGCATCGTGTGCTCAGTCACTCAGCCGTGTCCAATTCTTTGTGCCCCTGTGGACTACAGCATGCCAGGCTCCTCTGTTCATAGGATTTCCTAGGCAAGAATACTGGAGTGGGTTGCCATTTTCTCCTCCAGGGGATCTCCCCAATATAGGAGTCGAACCTATGCTTTTTGCATGTCCTGCAAACATTCTCATTTCCCATCTTCCTGTGAATTACCTTCCTTTCCTTTGCGGCCCTGATTCCTACCTTCTTAGCTCAGGATGGCATATAAGCCTCATTTGCCTGACCATCTGGGAGATTCTCAGGTATGCAGGGCTCCTGTATATATGAAATTAAATTTGTTTTCTCCTATAAATCAGTCTTGTGTGCTTAATCACTCAGTACTGTCCGACTGGCTCTTTGCAACCCCATGGACTGTAGCCCACCAGGCTCCTCTGTCCATGGGATTTTATAGGCAAGGATACTGGAGTGGATTGCCATTTCCTTCTTCAGGGGATCTTCCCAAGTGAGGGATCAAACTCAGGCCTCCCACACTGTAGGCAGACTCTACAGTCTGAGCCTCCAAGGAAGCCCAAATCAGTCTTATGTGAATTTATTTAGATGAGCCAAATGAACTCAGAAGGGTTAAGGAAAAATTTTCCTCCCCTACACCTTCACTTGTAAATTGAGAATAATGGTACTTGTCTCTAGTATTTTTAGAAGAACTAAATCACTAGTTTTTCCCATCACCAAGCCACAAAATACTGCTGATGGCTCTCAATCCTCCCTTCTATCTCTGATTATCTTACTACTTCATAAAAACAAAGATAAAAACAAATCATGGGGAAGTGTTTTGTTTTATCATATAGTACCACCGACTCAATGGACATGAATTGGAGCAAACTCCGGAGTATAGTGAAGGACAGAGCAGCCTGGCGTGCTGCAGTCCATGGGGTCACAAGGAGTCAAGCACGACTCCGCGACTGAACAACAACAGCTTTTATCCTGGAGAACTACAGTATGATTGTAAATTCAGGACCTCTGCTGATGAAAATTCTTTAATGTTATTAGCTTTCCAAGTTGACTTTTATTTGGTCCTTATTTTTATTGATTAGATTTTTAAGTTAAAGTTGTCCTTTTATGTAAAAATCCACTCTTCCTTTGCATCTTAATCAATTCCTTTTTTCCAGATTTTATTGCTTCCCTAGATTACTGTCAAGACCTTGAGAGCAGGACAGGAAATGCTTAACTCATACCAACTTATTACATGTTCCTCTTCATCTTCTCTGGGTTTATACTAAAAAATATACTGAAGATTTCCAAGGTTTGATACAAAGAAGTAGCAATAAAACACATATTGTGAGCACTTAGTATATGATACCCATTGTTCTAAGTGTTTGCTATGCATGGCCTCCTTTAATTTTCATAACTCTTTCAGGTAGCTATTATAATTATCCCAATAATAATGTGGAAAATGAGGTACAGATAAATTAAGCTTGATAACACACAAGTCTAGGAATATGTTTGAGCCAGAATTTTAAGCTGTCTGTCTAATTCCAAAAATCACAAGTTTAATTATTAGGCAGAGTCCTGTTGAAATGTATAATAATGCTGGATTAGTAAAATAATTTTCAACTATTATGTAAGACAGCAGTTCCACAATTACATCATTGCTAAATGGGATTTTTCCCCAGTGCCACCAAAGAAAGCATCACATTTTTCATCAAAATTTTGTCCATTGTTAGCCATTAGGCTCTACGCTCTACACACACAATCAAAACATGTCTTAGAAAAAAGTCAGCTTTATCAGCTATTGCATATTAAAGTCTAACCCGTGCCATTAGATTTCTTCTTATTAGATGGTGGCAAAGGATATTGCCATGAGAGTTTCTAGCCTTGTCCATCCTTTAAACCATTGCCATTAGAGTAATATCTCTGTCTCCCAGACATGAAAAGAAACGTGAATAAACAATCCATCTCCTCTAAGTCAATTATTTCATGTAATGTTTGAGAAATTATATTTGTTGCTATTAAGACAAGCCAAGATCTCCTATTTTTCTATGATCAGAATCTCTCAACAGCTTTTGACCTAAAATTGCTAGAAAGGAACAAACTCACTAGCTACTGTTCATTCAGACTGCTATGATTTTTAGGAGGGATGGCAGGTGCTAGCCATAAAGGATACTGATAATTACAAGGGGGAAAAAACCACATGGATCACTAAAATCAGAAGCAAAAGAAGAGACTGCCTTTGGCAGCCAGCCCTTTTCTGTATATTCCATTTGGTTGATACTCCTCTATGATCAGCTCTTAGTTAAACCCAGAATATTTTTTTTTAGAGAAAAAGCCAGAAGTTGCAAAAGCTGTGATTCAGAAAACAACCTCAGAGATTTTAAGACACACAAACAACATTCTATTGGGAAGAAGCTATAATTTATTGACATAAAATCTAGGGTATTGAGGTTAAAGAAGGAAAGGCAGAAGGGAGAATGTAAATTAGAAGCAAAAACCAAAGATGCGAAAGTTGGTGATTTAGAGTTGGATGATGCATAAGAGCCAAAGGAGAACGTTTACAGAAGGAAACAGACATAACTTAAAGCCAAAGCCAAAGCCAAAATGATGGCTTCCTCAATTTCTAACTGGTTGCTTCTCTCTAGGACTCTGCACTGCCTGAGACAGAGTGAGGCTGAGAGGAAGGCTGCTGCCAGAGCAGCGACCATCACAGATGAGTCAGGTCCCACAGTTCTCTGTGCATTAGTTTCCCATGGCTGCTGTAACAAATTGCCATAAACTTGTCATCATCAAACAAGACAGACACCTATTCTTTCAGTTATGGAGGCCAGAAGTCTAAAATCAAGGGATCAGCAGGATCAGCTTCCATCCAGAGGCTCTAGGGAAGATGCAGTTCCTTGCCTCTTCCAGCTCCTGGGAGCACCTGGCCTTCCTACACTTGTGACTGCACCACTCCGGTCTCTACCGACATGCTCACGTTATCTTTCCTGCTGTCTGTCTCAAACCTCCCTCTGTCTTTCTCCGATATGGAGTGGAGCCTTGTCATTGGATTTAGGGTTCACCCAATAATCGAGGATGATCTCATCTCCAGACTCTTAATCACATCTGCCAAAATCATTTTCTAAAAATAAGGTAACATCCAATGGTTCCAAGGATTTAACATGGATGCTCATCTTTTGTAGGGAAGTGGAGGGGGGTACATTTCTACCAACTGCACCTTGAATGAATATTCTTCACAAACAGAGTCACTGAAGAGCTGAAACAGTCTGTTTTCCTATTGATAATTCTCTCCCTCAGATGACGGTGAGCTCAGACTTCTCTTCGTGTGGGCTGGGCGCAAGGGTAGAGCCTGGCATAGAGAGGCATCAGGTGCCTACATCAGGCTCTACAATTTCAAGTCACCAGAGATCAACTGAGGGTCTCTGATAGTCATAAATAATCCCAGGCTTGAGTAAACAAAAAGAAAAATGTCCAACACACAGCTGGAGTAAATCATGTCCTTGAACATCTGGCTTGATGGGATATTAAAATGTTATTGTCTATCTTTCTGCAATAGGCATATTTTATCATCACCAGGAATGTTAGAAGCTCAATTTCCCTAAAATAGAAGTGAAGGACGAATTTTTGCTGACCAAACAAAGGCTTGCTTTTTTATTCAATATTCCTCATTTTCTTTCTTAAAGCATATGACCCAGGGCTTCAGAAAGAGTTATGAATACTAAAGAATTACAATTAGACCCACAAATTGAGTTTTCTAAAATCAAATTATAATCGAACTGACTTTATAAAAGTCATCATGTTTCTTGGCAAACTGCAAGTAGATACACAGGCATAAAAACTGCAAGATTTTAATTCTTATAATGTTTATTACATCCAGGAAGAAGTAAAAAAAAAAACAACAACAACAAAAATAGGAACAAAAGAAACATCTGAGGTCCACTTGAAAAACCTACAGAATGTCTTTGATCTTGTCTTTTTCATCACCCAAATATGCATACACTGAGACAAATAATTGGCAACAGAAAAGAAAAAAAAAAACCCACTTGAGTTTAGTTCCTAGTTTGTTTTTTTTTTTCCTGCAGATGCTTTTCCTCTCAATTCAGTATTAGCACTATCAGAGTGCCTTTTCTATTTCACATTCCTTTCATAACCTTCATCTGTATGCCTCTTTAAAAATAAAGCTAACTTACAAAAACAATTTGCTTCACTGGAAGCGATAATACAGGGCATGCTGATGTGGGAAATTTCCATCTCTAACTCTAAGGGGTTAACAGTTGCAAAGACAGTAACAACAACCAGCTCTCTCTCTGTCTCTCTTGCTGTTTGTCTCTTTCCCCTCCCTCCACCCTCCCTCACTGTCTCCTTTTCACCCTTTGTGATTCCTACTCCCCTGATTCCCTATTCCCTGCTTCCAAATGAGAACCCAGCTGTCAGCCTTGTGCTGCAACGCGAGGGGTGTCAAGGGCATTCTGCTAAGCAATGAACAGGACCATTGATCATTGTTTTTTCTTCAGTGTTTACGGAGACTCTCTGAGCAAGAGACGTGTCTTTGCTGTGCAGAAAGCACTAAGAGTGTTGCAAGGTTTGGCTTTTTGGAACAACACAATAAGCTTATTAAGTTTGGAATATTCAGGAGGTTAAAATAGCTGTCTGTGTTTCAACATTATTGCCTCAGTGAAAGCATATACGTGTTTACATCCAAAAGCCTAAATGCAGAGTCTCTGTATGGCAAAGATAGGGAAGAAAATCTTTACCCCCACACTTCTATATTGAAGCCACACAAGTGACAAAACACAACACTCAGGCATAACCATTTTAGTCTGATAACTGCACACTTTGGAGACAAAGAGAACAAAAGTAAAGAACACTCAAATTACCATTTACAAAATAGCCATGAATTTTTAGCATAAGCATGAACCATGGAAGCAATACAAGTTGTTCTTTAAAAGCTTTGGATAAGCTTTTAAAGTTATGAATCTGCAACACAAACAAATTTAAACCTAAGACGACATCCTGTTGCCATGACAATATGATACACCAGCTCCCTGTCTTGATGGATCGTGGGCTTCAGGAATATGATCGCACCATAGTATGATCAGGTTTCTCTGATAACAACATGCTGCTTTTAAACCTTATTAATGTACTACTCAGGCATTTGTTTTTGGTCTTAAACATAGATATAATGTCACAAATAACCTAGCATAAATAAAAAATACTATGTATATTTCTTTCAGAATATCTTTCTATCTGACGTTTGTAGTAACTGTGAATTTGCTCACAAGATCTTTAAATTAAAGGGAGAAAGGAAATCTATTGTTCAAAAATGAGAAGCAATGTCTGTCAGAATCACTAGCTTTTAATGTTTCCATGAAAAGAAAACTATTTACTAATCTGAAGCCTCAGAAAAACTTAGAAAAACTTATTATATTCATTATACAATGGTGTCTACAAATATACTTTAAAGAAAAAACAGAGGAACAGAGGACAGGCCTTAACTTGTCACAAACAGCATGAGTCATAAAGAATCTCTTTAGAAGCACACAGCAAACAGCAAAAGAGGTTTCTTCCTGTCAAGGCTGATGGCAGCTTATCACCAGGCCTTGCCTTCTTCCCATTTCCTGAGTTTCCTTGCCTTCTCCTTAACTTATTATTTTGGAAGTGATAAGAAATGAAAACTAAAACAGCATTACCATTCATTCATTCTCTCATGAACATTTTCAACGAGCATTTTCATTAGGAAAAGCAGACCAGAGAAGAATAAGCTCAGCCTACCGAGGAACACAATAATTTTAAAGGAATCTTCTTAAAGGCTGTAGTCCTGACTATGAAGGAGTTCATAAAATCACAAAGGAATGTAGTGATTTTGCACAGGAAAATTCAAGAGAGAAAGTCATGTTTGAGGTAAGCATTTTCCCAGGCAATGAGGGATGAAAATGAGAAGGGCCGTTTCGAGGAAAGGATGCGTACAAAGGCACAGAATTTTGGAATTCATACTCTATTCCAGAATTTTGGAATTTTGGGAAATCCTATCAGATCTGTGTACCTGCAGTGAGGGGTGTATGGGAACACAGTATGAACAATGTTTGCCGTAACATGGAGTTTGTACTTCATCCTGACAGGAACCCATCAAAAACCATGTGGAACTGCAAACCATGTGAAAACAAAGTCCACAAAGTGATCGAGAAAACTCATCTAAACAGAATGGTGGAGGGTTCATTTGGATTGAGGTGAGGCTGAAGACAGCAAAATTAACTGGCTCTTTAAGCAATCCGAATGAGAGAGGCTTGAACAAAGAGAGCATCTATAGAGAGATCTGGGAAATATCTGAGTGGTGAATTTAACGAACCTTGGTCATCTGCTGAATACAGAAGCTAAAGAAGAAATATATCTGGGATCAGTGATTTGATAAGTGCTATTACACTTTTCCACAATGAGAAATATGATTCAGGAGACAGTCATGCCCTAGATGGATTAGTGAATTACAGAAAAATTCCAACCAGTGGACTATAAGGAGTGAAGAAGGCAGATCAAATACCAAAGGATACTAACATCTACACCAGAAGAGATATACAGAGGAGGAGGAGACAATAGAAAGAAACCAAAAAGATAGAAATTGGTAGCCTTTCTTTTAACAAAGGCATTCCAAGAAGAAAAGAGCCTGCAACACTGAAATGTATTTAAATGATGTTTTATTATGATAGATATTTACTAGTATTAAAAAAGTATGTAATATTTTATACTTTATAGTACATCCTTGTACAATATATTAAGCATCATTTGATTTCAACCACAAATCTGTACAACTGGATTAGATATTATCATTTATGTCAGTATTTCATGGAAGAGAAACTGAGGGTTAGAGAGATTAACTCTCTCAAGGTTACATAGCTGGTAGCCCATGGCTGCTGAATCCACTTTCTCCAGGTAGTTCACTAAATAATCTAGTTATATCTGAACTGCATGGAGAGGTTTTTTTTTCATTAAAATATTTAGAAAACTATGTCATTAGCTAAAACCAATCCACATATTCTCAATTATAGAAATTATTTAAATAACTAAACAGATAATATTTGAAGATAACTGCCTTCAGTACAACTATAAACTCATTTTTTTTGGTGGAACTTGAACAAAGACAGCATATGTCTTAGATATGACAGTTACAGAGTTTTTTTAAGTCTAGAACAAAGTGTCACGAACATTTTCTGTAGAAAGTATTTTTACTCAAGTCAGAGAATCAATGTAATTTTTACTTTCAAGTGAACACTACCAGCCTCAAAATGACAATAATTACCCATTACCTGCTTCAGATATACAAACAGGATATTCAATTTTAGACTCACTAAGTAATGTGGCAACCTATTAACTGAGCCAAAAAAATAATCAATAGAAAGAATAAAACTATTCCAAACAGTTCCTTTAAAAACATTCAAAAATAGCACACATAAATCTCTTGCATAGATGCATAAAAGCTAAATTGTAAAATGCTTGGGAAACCTGGTCCTCAAAAAGTGACATAAAAAAATCATGAACGTGCTATAAGAAGAACTGAAACTAAAGGCATAGTTGTACAAACGTCTTTCCCAACTGTGAGAGACTGTGCAAGAGCCACAGAGAAGTCAGCAAGTATCCTAAGATCCATCCCCGCTCACTTTGGTCATTAAAAATGTCTCACTCCTATCAATCCTTTGCAATATAGAAAATTATTACTTTTGAAGCTTAACTAGCATTTTATGTAATTTTATATTTAAAAAAAAATTATTTGGTGATAGGAGAGCGGATACTGCTTTCTCAGTCCTCCCTGAAGATGAAGAATCACTGGCTGAAGGAGGTTGATATTGGCTTAGTTTTATCAAAAGGAAAAGAAAGCAAGCCATAATGTGAATTCATATGTTCTGACTAAAATCATCAGGTCACCACTCTCTGCTCCCTTCAATAAATTTCTAGTTTAACACTCCCACAATAAAGCCCATGAAATAATCTTTCACTAGACAGGAGAAAGTCAAATCATATTGAGATACCAACTGTCTCTGTTTTATTATGAGGTTATGCATCTTGTCCATAGATGGCTAATTCCTTTTTCTTCTCTAAACAAAAAGTATGGTCACAAATAACCAAGTGTGTGTGTCCTAGGTTGTATTAAGCCACTAGTGTGTTACCACAGGACTCAGACAGTTTGCATTTTAATTACATGCACTGATTTTATAACTCAGTCCCATGGCAAATCACTATAATAAACACTTCAAAAGAAGTCTCATCTTTTTATGCATAATGCAAGCATCAAATACAATGACCTTTCCCATATTTGCACATTAGTCATTTTATTTTACTAAGGGTAATGAATTCCTTTGCTTCTCGATTTGATCCTTGTTTTTGTAAAAAATATTAATCATCTGGTATTCAGAAGTCTTTCTTTATAAGTCAAATTTTAAAGTCTGTCTGCTATAACCAAAAATATAAACATGAAATTCACAGATAATAACCGTGGATTCCCTAAGTTTCGTAACAGTATTTCAAGTAGGCCGGTTAAAACATGCCTGCAAACAGAAAAAAAAAAAGTCCACTAAGGCTTTATCCCTAGGACATTTTTAGGGGGTAAAACAGTTCTGAAAAGCATCACTGGACTTCTTTAGAAAATCACACAGATCTGTGCATATCATCATCAATGTTAGGCTTCCACAGTGAAGCAAATATTTAAATTATAGATTAAATTAGATTTAGGCCGTGTTTGTGCAGTGTATGTGTTTCTGTACATACGTCTCCCAGAATCAATGAGACCTGAGCTGAGACACTGTCAATGGGTATACTGTCCAAAAAAGGAGTACAGGTTCACACACCTTAATTATTACTGTAATTATACTTATGTAACAACGAGTTATTGTTAATTACGTCCCTATTCTTTCAGCACTTTTAAGCACCTACTATGTGCACTCTTCTAGGCACTGGAAGCACAAGGACAAGAGCTGGAGCCCGCTCTCAGGAAGTGACATCATAAAATATATCTACTAGCAAAACATGTCATTGTCATTATGAAACATATCTTTACCTAAATACAATTTTGAGAAAAGTGACTCCACAGTGAAAAACAATTTCCCCACAAGTAAATTAAAATTTTCACCCTGAATTCTCATGATTTTGAATGCAGGAGAGTGTTCCTACATATTTTCATCTTAGCCTGTTATATATGGTATTGCTCAATTAACATTTTGGTGGGATAGGTCAATCCCTAAGGACCTATATGAGAAAAACAACTCCCAGGCAGGCTCCTAAGTGCAATATTATAGCCAATTGTTAACAGCCTGACAGGTAAATGACATAGAAAAACATAAAGGAAAATTGCTGGACCATTTGAAGCAGCATGGACAAAGACATGAGAGGGAGGTGGTAAGGAGGATTACAGAGAACATGAAGAAAACAAAGAGATAACAAAAGTTATTCGAAAATAGACAGTCAATGGATATTCCCATCAGTGGCACCATAGTCTGTCCCATAGCTAGCCACTGGTAAGATGCCACTTGCAATGTCTCAGTGCGGTTTACACCACATTACTTATACTTACATCTATTATTCCAAATATAGTTACCTCTAACTCATTTCATGAAAATTTTAATAAGAATAACAATTAGCATTTGTTGGAGATTCCCTGGTGGCTCAGATGGTAAAGCAACTGCTTTTAACCAGGAGACCTGGGTTTGATCCCTGAGTTGGATAGATCGCCTGGAGAAGGGAATGGCTACCCACTCCAGTATTCTTGCCTGGGAAATCCCATGGAGAGAAGAGCATTTATTGCTTTTTGTAGGTATAGTCAACATGTTAAATGCTATAGGTACATTATTTATTCTCAATAAGCAAAACTCTATGAGATACATACCACTATTATGCCAGTTTTGGGATAAAGAAAACATACAACATAGGGCTTAATTTATCATACTCCTTTCCATTGTCTGTACTCTGTCCCCCCAAAACTTGATATATGTGCCAGAGTCTCAGGTAAGACTCAATTCACTGTGTAATTCTGGATAAGTTTTATACCTTTCTAAGGTTTAACTTTTCATTTACAAAAGGGTTATATTAAAATCTAGTATATCATTATAGGGCTTCCCAGGTAGTGCAGTGGTGAAGAATCTGCCTGCAAGAGACACAGGTTTGATCCCTCGGTCAGGAAGATTCCATGGAGAAGGGAATGACAACCCACTCTAGTATTTTTGCCTGGGAAATGCCACGGACAGAGGAACCTGGAAAGCTAGAGTCCACAGGGTCGCAAAGAGTTGGACACGACTGAGCGTGCATATCATATTATGGTTGTGGAGGACTGAGTAAGATAATTCATATTAAAAATTTCACTTATAATCTCAACAAAATAAACACTCAATAAGTAAAAGAATTATCAATTACCATCATTATCTATTTTAGATAGGTGATTAGACAGCAACATAGAGCATGAAAATCTTAGAGTTCTGCTCATACTTAACTGGCAAGTCTATTATAATATACCAGAGTGGATACTGATCTTAGAGTGAAATGCTAGATTTCCATATCGGATTATGGTTTTCTGAAAAACGTTTTTTAAATACTGTCTAGAATATTAGCCCCAAACAAATAGCATGGGTTCTATGTAATTAGATGAAAATACCGAAATACTGTTAATGTTTGCCATTATTGTAAATCCTGAGGGTCTCTCTGCATTTCTGTATATGCTACTCAGGCCCATGGGATCTGAAAAGTGGTATAAGCAACGTAACTGTGTTATGATTCCTGTTGCAGCACAGGTGCTAAGTCAAGTCAATCGTCTCTGACTCTCCACGACCCCATGAACTGTAGCCACCAGGCTCCTCTGTCCATGGGATTCTCCAGGCAAGAATCCTGGAGTGGGGTGCCATGCTCTCCTCCAGGGGTCTTCCCAATCCAGGGATAGGGCCAGTGTCTGTGTGTCTCCTGCACTGACAGACAGGCTCTTTGCCACTACCACCCCGGGGTCAGCTATAGTTATACCTCTAACGTCTATGACGTGTGTCATGAGGGGTAGAACACTTCTGAAACAGTCAGTGGTCCCCCTTGTTAGTCCCCTCTATGGCCCTCTGCCTGGCCCTGCTTCTTCCCTGATGCACTGCCCCCCTTCTATGAACAGTGACTGGGCTGTTCAGTGTTCACTGTGGACGTGGAAAGCAAGGTCAAAAAGAAGCCAGTTAGTGTTGACTTAGAAACACTTAACAGTCATGTTACGGGAGACTTCCCTGGTGGCTCAGAGGTTAAAGCGTCTGCCTGCAGTGCAGGAGACCTGAGTTCGATCCCTGAGTCGGGAAGATCCCCTGGAGAAGGAAATGGCAACCCACTCCAGCATTCTTGCCTGGAGAATCTCACGGAGGGAGGAGCCTGGTAGGCTACAGTCCATGGGATGGCAAAGAGTCAGACACAACTGAGCGACTTCACTTCACTTCACTAGGGGGGAAAAAATATAAACAAAACACTTAAAAAGACAGTTTGAAGAGGTTCCAGAACTTGAAGTAACAAACAGAAAATGGAGGAAGGCGGAACTACACTTGAAATGGCCAAGTAGATGCGAACAAAGCATGTTTTATCAGAGACGTGAGTGGACCAGACAGGATGGAGGTCACCTCAGTGACTGCCTGCGCCCTCAGGCAACATGCAAGGCCATACACCCTCCCTTCACTGGGGCTGTCTTCGTACCTCGGCTGCTGTAACAAAAACGCCATAAACTGGGCGACCAGTAAGCAAAAAAATAAAGGAAGAAAGAAAAGATTTCCTCACATTTCCGAAGGCCGAGAAGTCCAAGAATAAGGAATAAGCAGATTCAGTGTCTGGAGAGAGCAGGTTCCTGGTTCAACAACTGGCCGTCTTCTCAGCGAGGCCTCACATGGTGGAAGGTACAGGGGAGCTCTCCTGGAATCTTTCTCTCTCTCTTTAAAAGACATACGGACCCTAGCAGCCAAGTGTGGCTTACAGAGCCCCCCCGGCTCTCTCGCCGGCGGCCTGCCCTCCTCCAACGCCGACCGGAAGCTGGACGACCCCGAGCACCTGAACGCCGTCAGCCGCAGCACATGCGCAGTCTGCAGCCCGACTGCGCCCTGAGAGCAGGCCGGCCTGGCCTGGGAGAGGGCGTGCTCTACGCTTGCGCCTGTAAGGAGCTTTGAATGGTTGTTATCCTCAGACCGCTTATGGCCCCGCCGTCCTTAAGGGTCTTACGGCCTGTCTGGCAATCATGATTCCCAAGTGCTTCCCCCGAGTCTCTTTTATAAAAGCACTAATTCTACTCATGAGAGCTCAGTCCTCATGCCTCAATCACATCCCAGAGACTCCACCTCCAAATATCACACTGGGATTTAAGTTTCAATATAGAAATTCTGGGGACACACATAGAGTCAATGGCAGAGATGTATATTAACTTCCAGGATTTATCCAGGGTTGCCTAGTGAGGAGGGATCTGGTCCAAACGCACTATATCTCTGTCATGTGAGTAGTATAAAGGCTCAGATTGGAAATTGAATTTTTCTATAAAATGCAGTGTTATTTTTTGCATACCAGAATCAATGGACTTATGTTTATACCCACACTACATATCCTACGGAGGAAGAAGAACTAAAGAGCCTCTTGATGAAAGTGAAAGAGGAGAGCGAAAAAGTTGGTTTAAAACTCAACATTCAGAAAACTAAAATCATGGCATCAGGTGCCATCACTTCATGGAAAATAGATGGGGAAACAATGGAAATAGTGACAGATTTTATTTTGGGGGGCTCCAAAATCACTGCAGATGGTGATTGCAGCCATGAAGTTAAAAGATGCTTGCCCCTTGGAAGAAAAGTTATGACCAAACTAGACAGCTTATTAAAAAGCAGAGATATTACTTGGCCAACAAAGGTCCATCTAGTCAAGGCTATGGTTTTTCCAGTAGTCATGTATGGATGTGAGAGTTGGACTATAAAGAAAGCTGAGCACTGAAGAATCTATGCTTTTGAGCTGTGGTGTTG
The DNA here is from genome assembly GCF_910594005.1 of Cervus elaphus. Taxonomy (NCBI): domain Eukaryota; kingdom Metazoa; phylum Chordata; class Mammalia; order Artiodactyla; family Cervidae; genus Cervus; species Cervus elaphus. The sequence goes on along the minus strand of NC_057817.1, from coordinate 9,140,633 downwards.
GAGAAGACTCTTGAGAGTCCCTTGGACTGCAAGGAGATCCAACCAGTCCAACCTAAAGGAAATCAGTCCTGAATATTCATTGGAAGGACTGATGTTGAAGCTGAAACTCCAATACTTTGGCCACCTGCTTCAAAGAACTGACTCATTTGAAAAGGCTCTGATGCTGGGAAAGATTGAAGGTGGGAGGAGAAGGGGATGACAGAGGATGAGATAGTTTGATGGCCTCACCGACTCAATGGACATGAGTTTGAGTAAACTCCAGGAGCTGGTGATGGACAGGGAGGCTTGGCATGCTGCAGTCCTTGGGGTCACAAAGAATCGGACACAACTGAGTGACTGAACTGACTGAACTGACATATCTGAGACCTATCTGTGTGATTCTGTAACACATGTGTGTTTAAATATGCATACTGACATGTCAATAGGGCTATAAATTTATGCATTTAGTTTCTAGTAAATTCTACTTAGTAAATAATATATATATTTGTTCCCTAGAAATCTGTAAATATCTATAGGCAAGAATGCTGTTTTATTCATCTTTGTATTAATAGGGCTCAGCCCAATTCCTGAACTTAGTAAATACTTATAATATCTTTTAAACCATTAAGTAGTCATTGAATTTAATTAAATGACTACATTAATTAAATGACTACTGTTTAGTAGTCACTTTAATTTCATTTATATGAAATTGACAAGATCAGAAAATGTGTCTTGAACAACATTAATTTGGCAGCCAGAGTAAGACTGTGTGCACAGTTCAGACAGAAGGCTACTGCAACTCCAAGGAAAAAGACTGTAAAGACCTGAACTAGGCTGGTCCACTGAGAACAGAAAATGTAACCACCAAGAGGGAATTGGTCCAACTTGGCAGCAATTTCCTAAACCAGAACTTGTGTGAAGTTAAGCCTAGAATGGTTTCTACCCTTGGTTAAGTGCTTGAGGATACAAAGTAACTATTAGCTGTCAGAGATTAAAAAGGTACTAGTCAAAAGAGCTTTAGAATGAATATAGTTTTAGAAAGGAAAGTATTCAAACAGCTCATCCATTTAAATTGTCTGCATTTAAGTATTCTGTCTAGCTAAAACATGAAACACATCCATCAAGACTTTGAAAAATACCCTTATGTTTGATATGAGATTGCTAATAGGGCTCCAAGTGCTCAACCTTAACAGTAACAGTGAAAGCAATTATTATCAACTTTCAGTTAACAATCACAAGTAAACTCATATGTGAAACACTTGCTGGATTTTATATGTATATGTAAATATGTGTATGTATATTCATCTCAAACTGGAATTGGAACTGTTACCAATTCCACACTTAAAAGAAACAGGTTAGTAAGTACTGCAGTGCCTGGAGTCTTTATTATCTTTGAGCAGTGGTGAAATAGAATATAAAGAGAAACAAAAAGAAGAGATTCATGTCTCCATAGTAAGATCATTATAAGGCATAATTTATAACTTTTTTACATTACAAAAACATGAAACTATATTCTTAGCATTAGAGTTTTACCTATGAAAAATAAGAAAAAGTTGTCCAAAATACCTTGAATATCTACAGAATATTTTTTTCTGTATCTTGCTCTTACTTATTTTTACTTAGTACTTTTAGGAGATATATGTCTATAAAATGTTATAATATCTCATTTGTCTTTAAATTTTATGCATTATTTTACAAAGTATAATTTAGACAGATTTGGTAGGAAACTACAACTTTCGACTTTTTGTGAGTTTTTTCAATTTTAGATTTGACTATTGTATTCTTTGATATAAATTCTGCAAGAAACCAATCTCTATTACAGGGAACTCCTTTTGAAGGCATGTTTGTACAACACAGTTTAATCTAATACCAATATTTATTATATATAATAGTGGATGAAAATTATTTGCATGGCTTTTAATTAAAACATTAAGAAAAATTCTCTCAGTGCACACCAAACAGTATTAGTCACATATGCAAACAGGGGCAATCAAACTTTTATTCAAAGAAGGATATAAAATTTTAAAATTGCAATTATAAAAAAGTAATATACTAATTATTGAAATTAAATGATAGAAATAAACCACAGTGCTCTGTTTAGAATCTTTAACAATTTGCAGGGAAACTATCTCAGAGGTAAGGGAGACCACTGATAAACTGCTAGTGCCAAAAATAGAATGCAAATGAAAGGAATGCAACTTGACTATAGGGAAAAGAAGTCCAAATAAAGAAGAAAGGAGAAAACCACTTGCCTCTCACTGGGTGCCTCTTCCCAGCCATGACTAGCCCCACTAGTCAAGAGGGTCCTGAGGCTATTAACTTTTATTTCCATGGTATATGTGGTCATTTTGCCAACAAAGTTCCATCTAGTCAAAGCTATGGCTTTTCCAGTAGTCATGTATAGATGGACTATAGTCTCTCAAGTTGAACTAAAAGAAAGCTGAGCACCAAAGAACTGATGCTTTTGAACTGTGGTGTTGGAGAAGACTCTTGGGAGTCCCTTGGACTGCAAGGAGATCCAACCAGTCCATCCTAAAGGAGATCAGTCCTGGGTGTTCATTGGAAGGACTCATGCTGAAGCTGAAACTCCAGTACTTTGGCCACCTCATGAGAAGAGTTGACTCATTTGAAAAGACCCTGATGCTGGGAGGGATTGGGGGCAGGAGGAGAAGGGGACGACAGAGGATGAGATGGTTGGATGGGATCACTGACTCAATGGACATGGGTTTGAGTAAGCTCCGGGAGGTGGTGATGGATGGGGAAGCCTGGCATGCTGCAGTCCATGGGGTCACAGAGTCAGACATGAATGAGTGAGTGAACTGAACTGAACTGAACTGAAGCTTCCTTGTACATGTACCACAAAATTCTGTTCTAAGCACAGTTTGGTCCTTATTCTTAGTAAACTTTATAAACATTTCATTATTGCATCTTGAATTATTTCTAGTCTGGGAAGGAATGGAAGAAGAAAGAAAGGAAAAAGAACCCAAGTGCCTGCTATGTGCACAGGCTATCCTGAGGAAAATATCCATGTCCATTGCTGCCTTCTTCCCGGGACAGTGGCATACAGGACCATGGACAGTGGTGCTCTCCCCTTTAACCAAAGTTGACTGCACCTAACAGGCTCCTTCATTTTCTGACGCACTGAGCATATTGAAGTGTTCTCTGAGGGGCACGAATCAATCTGGGATTTCTTCAGCTGAATTATATTGAACAGCTAGTGCTCACTGTCCAGCTTTCCACAAGCATGTTGTCTATGCCCCTTGACTTTACCGAAGTATAGAATGGTCACCAGTCTACTGTGACAAAAAGCCCAGTGGGCATTCCTTGAACCAGAAGGTGAATTTCCAAATGAACCAGATTCTCCTGTAACTCTAAGGCATGCAGAGAGACTCAGATAATGGTTGCAAAAACCTTGAGAAAGCAGATGCTATGAAAAACATAGGCTAGTGTGATGAAGAGTGAAAAAGTAATCATAGACCCCAAAATATAAAAGGCAGAGAGATAGGGAGAACAGAAGAAAGTCACCCAAATCATAGAGCACTAGTATACTTTGAAAAATAATGCCTGTTTCTGAGGAATCAGTGAGTTCCTCTGAACAATCTTCCAGCTTCCAAATGTCAAATCAGTCTCCGTAAGGCACACTTTAAAGGCAATTGCTGGCTTTCACAAGTTCTAGCTGCTATTTCCTCCTACATATTCATATAATAAGCCTCCTTTATGTATCCCTTTTCTTTGCCAACTAAAAGAATAAAAAAAGGGGGGGACAAAAGGGGCACCTAGGTTTCTGAGTGAAAGAGGACACTCAACACATTATGTGAAACTTGAACATCTATATTTCCTTCCCAGCTGCCATGTACAAGCCAAGTCCTGCTGCCTGGCTGCTGGGCAGGAGAGCTGATTCAGCCCCATGCCACTCTGAGGGTGACTGCTTGCACCTCCAAGAGTTTCTGTGTCCTTGGGGATGGAGAAGTGTTGTGGGTATGCCCCACTTTCTTTCTATCCAGCTCACTTTTACCATCAGGGTGATGAGTACATGATGTCATTTAAATAACCAAGGACCTAACTGAACTATTAATAAAGGACAAAGTATTATTTAAGTGTTCCTGTTTTTTTTTTTTTTCTTCTGAGAGGAAATTGTCTGAGAAGTTGTTTTCTGACCCACAGTGTCCCTAAGCATCCTTAGAAGATGAGCAATCAAACTTGCAACACCTTAAGTTGCATCACCTTGAACAGAGGCAAGTCAGGAGCACCAGCAGCCCATGATGTCCATTACATAAACAGTTTTTGGTGGGCAAGTTCATCACTTCAAGGGTCACTGCTACCTGACTGGACACACACAGGACTCCAATGAAGTTTTATGCATTTTTTAACTCAAGGATGTAAGCAATTTACCAAAGCTGTGGAGGTTTAGCAAGAGGAGGGGTGTAGGATATTACTCCACACCCTGAGCTAGACCCCACTGCCTCACTCCCTCCTTAATCCCGGAGTGTCATTTGGGTGTGTTGCTTATTCTGTCTCTGCCCTTTACTTTCAAAAGATCTCTCTAACCCTCATCTTCTCCTTAGGTGTTATGATACATTTCTATAGAAAATTAATCAGGTCCTACTTGCTAGCACCTTAACATTTTCTATTTCAATTTGTTAGATAAATATCCACACATAATTTCTGCCATTTCTTATTGACCACTTATTGACCAGAGACATATGAGTATATCTTTTGTTACCCAAATGATATTGACCAGAGATGTTTCAGTATTCACTTATGTAACAAATCACTAGCAATAGGCCTTAGCTTCTGCAAAAATCCCCCAGCAAATGATATGTGAAGATAGAAACAGGCATTCGTTTCTCAATCTTGCTTTGTTCTGTAAGAGGAAGGGAGAAAGTAGTGAATAAATTCTGGTCTAGCTTTTAGGGATGAGAATTGTTGACTTTACTCCTGGCTTTCATTGGTTTTCTCATTTTATTGTGAAGAACTCTGTTATATCCCCATGGGGAAGATATATTCCTATTAATATGATTTTAAAATAAATTTTAATTTTAGGATAGTTTTGGATGACAGAAAAATTAGAAAGATGTAGGTACAAAGCGTTTTCATATACCTCACCCTCAGTTTCCCCATTAGGAATGTTAGTATGGTACACTTCTTATAATTAATGAATAAATAATGATAGGTTCAAGTCTCCACTTTATTCAGATTTCCTTAGTTGTTCCCAAATGGCTTCTTGTAGCTTCAGGCTTCCATCCAGGACGCACAATTTATGTAGTTAAGATGTCTCCTTAACCTCTTCCTGATTGTCACAGTTTCTCGGACTTTCCTTATTTTTGATGGCCTTGGTAATTTTGAAGAGTACTGCCAAATTTTTTCATAAAACATGCCTCCATTGAGATTTGTCTGATGTTGGCTATGGGTTTTGGGGAGAAAGACCAGAGAGGTAATCTTTTTAAAAAGACCGTTGTCATCAGAGTTCAGCAAGGGTGTATACTATCAGTACGTCACTGTTGGTGTTAGTCCTGATCACCTGGCCGAGGTCCTAGTTGTCAGGCTTCTCTACAGTAGAATGACTCTTTTCCCCTCTTTCCACACTAACTCTTTGGGATGAAGTCCCTGCGTACAGCTCACATGTAGGGAATGGGGAGTTATAGTCCACTTCCTTCAGGACAAGTTATCTGCAAAGATTATTCAGATTTTCCTATGTGAGAGATTTGTCTATTCCCCATTTACTTATTTATTCATTTATTTACATAAGTATGAGCTCATACATATTAATATATGATTTGGATGAAAATCCAGAATGGGCTGATCGAATTGTTCCAGCTCTGGCTGCTGGGAGCTCTTCAGTTTTCTCCTCTACCATACACTGTATTTGTGGTAGTACTGCTTCTGAAATTAAAGATGCTCCAGGCTCATCTTATGTATTTACTGATCAAGTTATACATTTGACCATTTCTTCAAGAATCCTTGATAACCAAGATCTAGAACCAGTGTGCCCATTATTATGAAAGTGAAAGTGTTCGTCACCCAGTCTTGTCTGACTGTTCGTGACGCCATGGACTGTAGCCCACCAGGCTCCTCTGTCCATGGGGTTTTCCAGGCAAGAGTACTGGAGTAGGTTGCCATTTCCTCCTCCAGGGCATCTTCCCAACCCTAGAACTGAGCCCAGGTCTCCTGCATTGCAGACAGATTCTTTACCATCTAAGCCACCAGGTTTACTGAGATGATATTAATGTAACTTTGACCACAAGCCTCAAAGAGTAACACATCAGGCCTAATTGTAAAAGACCATTTGCCACCCTTGCTATGTCAGTAAAACCCACTATATCACTAAACTTTTAATCCATTAGAACTAGATTATCCACTAGAATTTATCTTTTAGGACTTGACTCAGTTTATTCACTTTCAATTGGATACAATGTATAGCAAAGTACTTGATTCAGAGTAAAACCTTGGAAAATGCCCTTTAACAACCTTTGGAGGAAAGACAAGGACAATCCCCATTTACCAGTGAAGAAATAATAATGCAGAGAATTATAATAACTTGTTCAAGTCACATAGATTAAAAAGACCTAGGTTAGAGTCTTTTCCCACAGCAAATTGCCTCTTGTTTTCTTCCTAAAATAAAAATTCTCACTAGTATCTTCATTCTTAAGGATTTCTCTTATAAATCAGCCAGAGAAGCCTGGTTTGTGTAACTTTCCAGAATGTAGAGTGCCGGTTGGCAACTTCAACAGAGGGCAAATGTGGGACATTTTTGCCGATGGCAGATACCACTGATGGAGTTTAACATTCTGCCAATGAGCTTGTGCTGGACCTCAATGTCTTCCTATTCACAGCTCCAGTAGCCAATAAAATGTTAGTAATGTCATTCTAATATGATAATTACATGGCTCTGGTCAAAACAAATAATGATTGCTGGTTCCCATTTAAAGCACACATAATGAATGGAGAAGTCAGCCACAAAACATTGACCTTTTGGACCAAGTCAAAATTGCAAAATGCATGTCACTCCCTGGATGACGAGTTGGCAATTCAGACCACACATCTATTTTCCCCTCAATATATCATCACTCTTTTCAACACAGAGATGAAAGAATTCACTGTCCAGAGTCCTGAGGTTGGGAGTCCAAAGTTATGACTTCCCTAATTTTATTTACAGCCCCCCCTTCCCCAGTCCCTGGCATGGATATAGTAGATAATCTTTGGTGATGTATTGTACCATGTCAGTAAGAGAATCTGTTCATTTATATAAAGAGTGATGCAGGCTTCACCTTTCACAATCTAAACACAACAGATGAGAATTTGCAGAAGTCTCTACTGAATAGACCTGCCTCTTGAGAAACCTATATGCAGATCTGGAAGCAACAGTTAGAACTGGACATGGAAAAACAGACTAGTTCCAAATAAGAAAAGGAGTACGTAAAGGCTGTATATTGTTACCCTGCTTATTTAACTTATATGCAGAGTACATCATGAGAAATGCTGGGCTGGAAGAAGCACAAGCTGGAATCAAGATTGCTGGGAGAAATATCAATAACCTCAGATATGCAGATGACACCACCCTTATGGCAGAAAGTGAGGAGGAACTAAAAAGCCTCTTGATGAAAGTGAAAGAGGAGAGTGAAAAAGTTGGCTTAAAGCTCAACATTCAGAAAACTAAGATCATGACATCTGGTCCCATCACTTCATGGGAAATAGATGGGGAGACAGTGGAGACAGTGAGAGACTTTATTTTTTGGGGCTCCAAAATCACTGCAGAGGGTGATTGCAGCCATGAAATCGCAGTAAAGACGCTTACTCCTTGGAAGAAAAGTTAAGACCAACCTAGACAGCATATTAAAAAGCAGAGATATTACTTTGCCAACAAAGGTCTGTCTAGTCAAGGCTACAGTTTTTCCAGTGGTCATGTATGGATGTGAGAGTTGGACTGTGAAGAAAGCTGAGTGCCGAAGAGTTGATGCTTTTGAACTGTGGTATTGGAGAAGACTCTTGAGAGTCCCTTGGACTGCAAGGAGATCCAACCAGTCCATCATAAAGGAGATCAGTCCTGGGTGTTCAATGGGAGGACTGATGTTGAAGCTGAAACTCCAATACTTTGGCCACCTCATGCGAAGAGTTGACTCATTGGAAAAGACCCTGATGCTGGGAAGGATTGGGGGCAGGAGGAGAAGGGCACAACAGAGGGTGAGATGGTTGGATGGCATCACTGACTCGATAGACATGAATTTGAGTAAACTCTGGGAGTTGGTGATGGACAGGGATGCCTGGCGTGCTGCAGTCCATGGGGTCTCAAAGAGTCGGAAACGACTGAGCAATTGAACTGAACTGAACTGAACTACTGAATAGAAGTTTAGAACTACTTTTCCAAACCCAAAGGCTCCCAAAGGGGGAATAAAATATTCAGGAAGTCTGAATCATATAAATCAAAGTATTAAATAAACAGATCATCTTTTTTTGTGCACTCATCTCAGATAACGCAAAGCTGACATTTTTATTGTGTAAGTTAAGATCAGGATTTAGAAACTGGAAGAAACTGTGTCCTCTTAGATGGAATTTAGGAGGAATGATTGCTTGTTTGTGGGAAAATTCTACCTAAAAAGAAATATAAACTAAACACTGAATCAAAATTCTTCACATAGATTTTTCCATGGTTCTGAGAGTGGCTGACAAAGAAGCTGTACTTTTTATTGCTTTTAGCAAATTTTGATAGCAAGAAACCAACCATAAGAAGAGAATATTTTGAAGTTGAAGGAATAACCAAGTTTTTGTTTCTCTGATTTTGAGTTATATGTTGTTTGTATATTTTTAATATTTTCTTATTGGGTATATCATTTGCAAATATCTTCTCCCATTCAGAAGGTGAACTTTTTGTTTTGTTGATGGTTCCCTTCACTATGAAAAAGTTTTTTTTAAATTTGATGTAGTCCCATTTGCTTATTTTTGTGTTTTTTTTTTCCCTTGCCTGAGGAGACAGAGCAAAAAAAAACATTGCTGAGAGCAATGTCAAAGAGCATATTGCCCAGATTTTCTTTAAGAATTCTTCCCTGGTGACTCAGCAGTAAAGAGTCTGCCTGCAATATGGGAGACCCAGGTTCCATCCCTGGGTTGGGAAGATTCCCTGGAGAAAGGAATGACAACCCACTCCAGTGTTCTGGCCTGGAGAATTCCATGGACAGAGGAGCTTGGTGGGCTACAATCCACGGGGTTGCAAAGAGGTGGACACTTACACTTTCACTTTTCTGTGGTTTCAGGTCTTACATTTAAGTCCTTAATTCAGTTTAAGTTTAGTTTTGCATATGGCATAAGAAACTAGTCCAGTTTGGTTCTTTTGCATGTAGCTATCCAGTTTTCCCAGAACCATCTGCCAACATTCATTTTATCATATAGAAAGCAAGCAAATTCCAAAAAAGCATCTACTTTTGCTTCATTGACTACAATAAATGTTTGACTGTGTGGATCACAAAAAGCTGTAGAAAATTTTAAAGAGACCACCTTACCTGTCTCCTGAGAACCTGTATGCAGGTCAAGAAGCAACAGTTAGAACTGGACATGGAACAGCCGACTGGTTCCAAATTGGGAAAGGGGTATGACAAGGCTGTATATTGTCACCCTGCTTATTTAACTTATACGCAGAGTACATCATGCAAAATGCTGGGCTGGATGAATCACAAGCTGGAATCAAGATTGCTGGGAGAAATATCAACAACCTCAGATACGCAGATGATACCACTCTAATGGCAGAAAATGAAGAGGAACTCAAGAGCCTCTTGATGTGGGTGAAAGAGAAGAGTGAAAAAACTGACTTTACACTCAACATTCAAAAAGTTGATTAGGGGGTCAAGTCCCATCACTGCATGGCAAATAAAAGGGGGAAAATTGGGAACAGTGACAAGCTTTATTTTCTTGGGTTCCAAAATCATTGTAGACAGTGACTGCAGCCATGAAATTAAGATACATTTGCTCTTTGGAAGGAAAGTTATGACAAACCTGGAAAGCTATGGCTTCCCTGGTAGCTCAGGCAGTAAAGAATTCACCTGCAGCGCAGGAGACCCAGGTCTGGAAGATCAGGAAGATATCCTGGAGAAGTAAATGGCATCCCACTCCAGTATTCTTGCCTGGAGCATTCCATGGACAGAGGAGCCTGAGAGGCTACAGTCCATGAATTGCAAAGAGTCTGACATGACTGAGTGACTGACAAACCTAGATAGAGTTTAAAAAGCAGAGACATTACTTTGCTGACAAAGCTCCATATAGTCAAAGCTATGGTTTTTCCAGTAGTCAAGTATGTATGTGAGGGAAGGACCATAGAGAAGACTGAGCACTGAAGAGCTGATGATTTTGAACTGTGGTGCTGGAGAAGACTCTTGAGAGTCCCTTGGACTGCAAGGAGGTTAAACCAGTCAATCTTAAAGGAAATCAACCCTGAATATTCATTGGAATTACTGATGTTGAAGCTGAAGCTCCAGTACTTTGGCCACCTGATGTGAAAAGCCTATCCTTTGGGAAATACCCTGATGCTGGGAAAGATTGAGGCCAGGAGGAGAAGGGGATGACAGAGGATGAGATGGCTGGATAGCATCTCTGATTCAATGGACACAAGTTTGAGGAAACTTTTTTAAATTGGTGTGTTCATATTATGTATTTCTTTCTGATGCAGTCATGGGAGACTGTGCATTTCTAGGAATTTATCCATTGAATTATACATTGAATCCATCTTGGCCATACTTCAAAATATATATTCTTTTGTAAAGTGGCAAAACTCTTGGCTGAATTATTTTCTGCTGTTGAGTGGAAAAGTAGAACTTAGGCAATAAGCTTGGATAATTAGCTGAGGAGATTTCCTGGCTAATTTTCCTAGCAAAATGTTGAAGATGTAACCTGGTTTCTCATTGCTGCTTATAGCAAATGTGAGAGAAATAGATAAATTTTATTTTTTTCCCATTTATTTTTATTAGTTGGAAGCTAATTACTTTACAATATTGTAATGGTTTTTGCCATACATTGACATGAATCAGCTATGGATTTACATGTGTTCCTCATCCCGATCCACCCTCCTGCCTTCTTCCCCATCCCATCCCTCTGGGTCTTCCCAATGCACCAGCCCTGAGCACCTGTCTCATGCATCCAACCTGGGCTGGTGGTCTGTTTCACCCTTGATAGTGTACTTGTTTCAATGCTGTTCTCTCAGAGCATCCCACCCTCGCCTTCTCCCACAGAGTCTAAAAGTCTGTTCTGTACATCTGTGTCTCTTTTTCTGTTTTGCATATAGGGTTATCGTTACCATCTTTTTAAATTTCATATATATGCGTTAGTATACTGTATTGCTGTTTTTCTCTCTGGCTTACTTCACTCTGTATAATGGGCTCCAGTTTCATCCAACTCATTAGAACTGATTCAAATGAATTCTTTTTAATGGCTGAGTAATATTCCATGGTGTATATGTACCGTAACTTCCTTATCCATTCGTCTGCTGATGGGCATCTAGGTTGCTTCCATGTCCTGGCTATTGTAAACAGTGCTGCGATGAACATTGGGGTGCACGTGTCTCTTTCAGATCTGGTTTCCTTGGTGTGTATGCCCAGGAGTGGGATTGCTGGGTCACATGGCAGTTCTATTTCCAGTTTTTTAAGGAATCTCCACACTGTTCTCCATAGTGGTTGTACTAGTTTGCATTCCCACCAACAGTGTAAGAGGGTTGCCTTTTCTCCACACCCTCTCCAGCATTTATTGCTAAGGAATTGTTAAGCAAAAAGGAACTTTATAATTTGGAAAAATTTCAGCCTGTTCAGACAGTATGATCTGAGACAGGGCCAAGGTCTGACTGTACAAGTTTCTGCTGGAGAGATTAGACATGCAACCCATGGATCCAATCAGTCAATTAAGCAGAAATGCTGCCAGCCTGGACAGAAAGGAGCAGAAATGAGATGAAATAAAGGTGATAGTTGGAATTCTGAGACCCTCTATGCAGGACATAGGCTAATAGATCCACTCCGCTATGAATATATATAATCCTTCACAAAAATAAAATAACTCTAAGTGTCACTCAGAGGTCTCCTCCACAATTAGGAACATCCTCCCACTTGTGGGTAGCCCACGTGAGAGTGTAGGTCTTGACTATATCACATCCCTGCCCCTCCTACCTATCTAATTGTGGTTCCTTCTTTATATTTCTAGTTATGGAAAATCTTTCCTGCTAGTCCTTAGGTCATTATCATACAACTATTATGTAAATATTTGTAATTATGGTGTGCTTATGGGAGGAAATGCGTTCAGGTTCCCCCTATACCAACACCTTGGCCACACTTTACAAAAAACTCTTAAAGGTAGAATTGCTGTGTCAAATTTTATTTATTTTAAATCTGAGTGTACAATGTCAAATTACTTAACAGGAAAACTGCATATAAGTGGTCAAAAAAACAACCACTTTACCATAATTTGTTAGACTGTGTGTATGTGTGTGGAAGTCGCTCAGTCATGTCCAACTCTTTATGATCCCAGGGACCATAGCCCCCCAGCTCCTCTGTCCATGTAATTCTCCAGGCAAGGATACTGGGATGGGTTGCCATTCCCTACTTCAGGGGATCTTCCCAACCCAGAGATTGAACCAGGTCTCCTGCATTGCAGTCAGATTTTTTATTGTCTGAGCCACCAGGGAACTGTAAATTTCTCAAATTCAGGGACTGCTACTGTCTTGGATTTTATCCTATTCTCGGCATGATAACTACATCTAGCATGCAGTCAGCACACAGTAAATATTACTTGACTAAATTAATAAAGATTATGTGGGATTTAAAGAATTTAATTTGCATCTAATTACTTTTATATTGGAAACTGAACCCCTTCTCTTCAATATACTCACTGGGAACATTTTGGCTATGAAGTAAGAACAAATTCTCTCTCTTGACACTCTACATGAATTATGTACCCATTGTGCTTTACCATTTACCAGTTTGCATGACCTTAGGCTAATTGTTTAATATCTTGGAATTTCCAATTTTCCATCTTCGGGATGAGTATAATAAAACCTCACTCTGTCTACCTGTCAGAAATGTTGTGAGATTTAAAGGATGTAATGTGAGGGAAAGGTAGTTTGTACAAAATAAAATGGTCTACAAATAAAAGAGATTAACAATTAAAGACAGGTTTAATGTTCTGGAATGCATTACACTTGACTCATATTAACCTGAAAAGATTCCTGTAAACATCCTAAAGCTCCAGGCTCAAAAGCTACCTTTTCTGGTGCTTACCTGAGGATGCCTCGTGATGGTGATTTCTTTTAAGATTGGGAAACGGCATTTTTCCCCCACTTTTATCTGTCATACTTAGCTGAACAATGCTTCTTATTGATTTGTGGCATCAAAGTCACTTCCCTTCTCCAAGCATGACATTGACTATTTTCTCTTTGCAAGCACAGAAATCTAAAAGCAACAACACAAAAAATAAAAATAAAAAATAAAACCCCTGCAGCTTAAGTATTGATTAAAAACAAGCTTGGTTCATTAAAAACACTGCTGGGATTTGAAGCACTTAGAGGCAATTTTATTTTCCTCAGCATTAAAAAATACAGTGATTTATAGATCTTAGTGGCTCTGAGAAGGAGTTAGTTGTTATTTAAATAAGTTTTGGATTAAAAAAAGAAGATTGTAAGGTAGAGCCCAAATATCCCCTTATTCCATTTGGTACCTACATATGGGGAAGATAATTTTCTCCTTAAAATAATAACATTATGTCTCAGCAATATTTGTATAGCACTTTTCTACATAAGGATCTTTCATATAGTGTATCTATCTCTTTGTCTCATCCCGGAATTTCTTGGTCCTCCTCCAACAAAGACAAGGTCAGGAATGTGATGGAGGTTAGCTGAGTACCCACTAGCTGCTGTCTTTAGGGATTCTCCCAGAGAGGGGAAAAAAACCTGTGCTCCTGTCAAAAGGAAATATGTGTTCCTATCTCAACCGACTGCATCATGTTCCTTCTTCCACTCAGGTGTCGTCTCGGTTGGAAGGAAGAGTGGTGAGTCACAGAGTGACCCAGACCCTTTGCCCTCCTGGCAGGACATTCAGCTAACACCGCACTCCAGACAAAGGGAAATAAAAGCCATTGTGAACTGACATGATTTTTAGACTTGCTTAAAACTCTTTGATAATAAATTCTGTCATGGATTTACATGCTTAGATTTTTTGCCTAAATATTTTAACACTGTTTTTCCTGAACATCTGTAATCTTCAGTATTGACACACATCCATCACAGTGTTTCCCATACCCATGTATCAATTATATTATTACTGCCTTAATTACTTTGTTTAAAATAGATTTTTACTTAACTTTTATTTTAAAGGAAGTTTCAAATCCATCATCCTTTAAAACCATAAATATAAAATGATTATAAATAAAATGCAACAAAACCAAAAGTTATAAAAATTCCACTTTATTATTATTGCATGCCCCAAAGCTAGTTTTCTATCTTTTTAAAAGGGACAGTGGTAGAAAGATGTTATGATAAATAGTCTCAATAACTCTTGATCCGAGTTGATCAAAGGATTGAGAGAGAATTGAAAATGGAGTTATGTTCCTCAACCTCTGCTGTGTAACATCATGTCCATGAACCACCTAAAGAGATCTGTCTGACATCCGGCGATACTTACCATATCCTTTGGGAAGCAGAGTAGTGCTATATTTTTTTCCATGATGTATCTTTTGAGCCTGTTTCACCTCCAAATCTGGTGCTCCTACTTAAGCAGATAAGACAGATACAACAGCCATTTTTACTGTGCAGACAAACATCCAAAGTGAGTTTTCCAATTTTCATCCAGATTCCTTGATATTATTTCTTAGTTGTAATCTCTGGCTATGACTGAAAAACTGCAACAAAGTCCATAGGAAGAAGAGGCATGTTAGGCCTATTACCCCAGAATGATCTGCAAAAAGAGCTTTGGGTGCAGAAGCAGTGTGCCATGTTTCCCAAACTTTCATGTTCATGTAAATTATCTGCAGATGTTTTTGAAATGCAAGTCTGGACAGGGCCTGAAATTTTATATTTCCCACAACTTTCAAAAGATGTCAGGGAATGTGTCAGAAGTGGTACAGCTCATGAACTTCCATGGAGTAGCAAGTGTATAGTTAAAGGACAGGCTGTGAATTCAAGCTTTGGAGTTAAAATGTCTACTGAATGCCATATTCAACATTTTCAAATTATGTGAATATGGACAAGTTATATAATTTCCTGCAGCCTGTCCTCATCTGTTAAGTGGGATAAGAAAGAATGGGGGCTACTCCACTGGATTGTTATGCCAAACAAATGAGTTTATACGTGTAAAACACTTGGAACTATACCTGGCACTTATGAAGCCATTAATTCATGCTAGTTCTTATAACAAAGCTAAAGATGATAAGGAGGACACATTTTCAGGAGTATTTTTCCTTGAATAGAAGACTGCTGCTACATGGGCCAAATTCTACTACTAGAACATCTTGGAAAACACCTGCCATATCCCGTCATATGGGTCACCCCTTGCTACTCTTCTTTAATAGACTCACTAAGTCTATGTGGTAACTTCTTAATCCCTTGTTTTATGACAAGGTCATAAAACTTAAGCTGGCTTGTGATAATCCCTCTAATGCTAACTTCTAGTTCTCACTCTCAGACATTCTAATCTTTTAGCCAGATCCAACAATTTCATATTAAATAGGCAATGCTTTCTCATATCTCTGTGCCTTCAAGAGATTAGAACTCTGGAAACTAGCATGTTTGCCCAATGAATTTTACCTCCCAGTGGAGAACTAGAGTATCTTCTATGGAATTATACCTTTACCATCTTGTTTTTTTTGTTTGTTTGTTTGCTTTTCTTTTTTGCTATAGTACTCTATTATATGATTTTCTAAATAGAAATTAACTCCTTGATTGTTCCATGTGTTATATACTTGGGAGCAAAAACTATACCACCAGCACCAGGTAATAAAGTGAGAATTGTTATTGAAGCTATTTCAGCATTCGTTATCCTGGTTCATGCACTGGTACTAAACATGTTGAATTAATGTAAATTAGAAACTAAAATGATACTTATATATATGCTTATAGTATCCTTACTCATTCAGACAAATTTTCATTCATTGGGGATATAATAATGTTTGACTAGCCACCACTTGATACATATTAAAGGATCATGATTTTAAAGAATTTTAAAAAGGATTCAAAATTGATCCATTACACGTAATCAGTAATTCTCATATCCTTCACAAAAGAACTTTCAGTATGTAGTGTTTAAAAAATCTTGGACCCTATTCCATAATATGTTTGTGTATATATTTTAAAACACAAAGATTTTACATTAGTTATTATTAAATAATTTTTTAAAATTCCATGCCTATTTCATTAGCTAATAATGCTTTTTAGTTCATCATCAACGGCAAAAAATATGACTGAGTTAATAAAAACCTACACTATGTATCAGATTTTTATGACGGGCAATGTTTTATTTCTTTGTTTTCCAATATTTTGATATCCCAAGTTTAATTTAAATAAAAACTTTTTCCTATTTTATGAAACTAAATGTAGTTTTATATTTCATATGGTTTCATGTTATTAACATATTGGCATTTTTTTAATCAGGAGGCATTTTTATAGCTTTGATGTGATAATTATAACTCATAGTATTTTTTCAGAAAATTATGATATATAAAATTTTATTCTTTAAAATTGATGTTATCTTAAACACAATAAAATTCAGTATGTGAGGGAAAAAATGGCTAGAGATATATAAGATCACATAGAAGGGCTGCTTAGAGTATGACCGAAAGCATGATATATTGACAACACAGATCACCAAAAGTGGACATTTTGATGTACGTCTCCTTGTAAGGAGATAAGTTACATATTATTGCTATGAGTGTTTAGGAACCATTGATTAGTCATGGACATTGTCTCACATAAATACTCCTTGAAATCTGAAATGTAGAGGTAAAAGCACCACTTTTTATTCTGGCTGTAATTAACTAGTTTACATCAGACCAATCCTCTCACCAGTAATAACAGGAAAAGATGGATAATACACATTAAAAATAGCTTTTTGAAAAAATGAGAGAGCGAATAGAGCACCTTCGTTTATACCTAAGATCCTGGTGAGAAGTGCAGAGGGACAGTCTGCCATTTAGCACATTTTCATCAGTGACGGATGAGCCACTGAGCAGGTTGAGTAGTTTCAAAAGCCTGGAAAGAAAAGAAAAACCAGAGTCTATCAATGAGGAGGGTCCTGGGGAAATTCTCAGATTTTCAGTTGGATTCTTAAATGGCTACACCAAAGAATTAATGGAGAATCAGATACAGTCTTCACAGTGACAGAAAGCCAATTTAATCTATGATAGGCTTCAATGAGTTTTCCAAATCTTACTCCTGCTACAGGCTAGAGGAAATCCTCAATGAAAAAACATAAAATCTTTAAAAGATTCAAATTGTATCTATAATTTTTCATATATAATTTTCAGCATGCTATCACAAATAATTTTATACAGAAATAGACTACACTACATTTGACACATGAATTATTACAGTCAAGAATTTTAAAAGTCTACTGGAGATTCTGATCTTAGAGATATCAGATTTCACTTTGAGATAGCTATAATTAAAATATTTAATAAAATTGGTGGTGGTGGTGGTAATATGGTTAATGTCAGCACATAACCAGAATCTATGAAGAATTACTATGGAAACTGTGGAAAACCAAAGCTAAAGAATACAATAAATATAAAAAATAACTCAGGAGGTAGAATTAACAGCAGATTAGACAAGATAAAGAGAAGACTATTTGGAGATAAGTTAGTAGATTATAATAAGATTAAAGTAAGGAAAGTAAAAGAAAGAAAATAGAGAAAACCAGTTTATACACAAAACTACAAAATATTATTGAGAGATACTAAAGAAAGCAAAAATAGTTGGAGGGATATTCATAGATTGGAAGACTCGATAATGCAAAAATATCAAATTCCTTCAAATTTATATCTAATATCAATGAAATCTCAATTAAAATTCCAGACATTTTTTCGTGACATATGACAAATTGATTTTTAAAATGAAGAGAAAATGCAGAGAGACAGGAACAGTCAGACAATTTTGAAGCAGAAAAGTAAAGAGGATACACAATCATCTTATCTGTATGCAGGTCAGGAAGCGACATTTAGAACTGGACATGGAACAACATACTGGTTCCAAATAGGAAAAGGAGTACGTCAAGGCTGTATATTGTCACCCTGCTTATTTAGCTTATATACAGAGTACATCATGAGACATGCTGGGCTGGATGAAGCAAAAGCTGGAATCAAGATTGCTGGGAGAAATATCAATAACCTCAGATATGCAGATGACACCACCCTTATGGCAGAAAGTGAAGAAGAACTAAAAAGCCTCTTGATGAACGTGCAAGAAGAGAGTGAAAAAGCTGGCTTAAAAGTCAACATTCAGTAAACGAAGATCATGGCATCAGGTCCCATCACTTCATGGCAAATAGATGGGGAAACAGTGGAAACAGTGACAGCCTTTATTTTTGGGGGCTCCAAAATCACTGCAGATGGTGACTGCAGCCGTGAAATTAAAAGACGCTTGCTACTTAGAAGAAAAGTTATGACCAACATAGACAGCTTATTAAAAAGCAGAGATATTACTTTGTCAACAAAGGTCCGTCTAGTCAAGGCTATGGTTTTTCCAGTGGTCATGTATGGATGTGAGAGTTGGACTATAAAGAAAGCTGAGCGCAGAAGAATTGATGCTTTTGAACTGTGGTGTTGGAGAAGACTCTTGAGAGTCCCTTGGACTGCAAGGAGATCCAACCAGTCCATCCTAAAGGAGATCAGTCCTTAAGATTCATTGGAAGGGTTGATGCTGAGGCTGAAACTACAATGCTTTGGCCACCTGATGCAAAGAACTGGCTCATTTGAAAAGACCCTGATGCTGGGAAAGATTGAAGGCAAGAGGAGAAGGGGACGACAGAGGATGAGATGGTTGGATGGCATCACTGCCTCAATGGACATGAATTTGAGTAAACTCCAGGAGTTGGTGATGGACAGGGTCTCCTGGCATGCTGCAGTCCATGGGGTCACAAAGAGTCAGACATGACTGAGTGACTGAACTGAACTGAACTGAATGATCTTAATATTAGTTACCATTCCAATCATTTTTATGCAAATTTGATCACTTTTTTTCAGTAAATAAGTTTTTTAAAGAATCAATGTCATCTTTACATGACCTATCTTTTTTCATCACGTAATTTATCATTCATCATTCTTTAAATTTTCATGTTTTCACAGATATCATTATAAAAATATAAATATATGAAATGGATAAGTAATTCATATTAATAGTGTAACCCAAATGTAAATAAAGATTCAGAATCACATTTGTACCCACCTGTTTTTTACTACATTTAAATTGTAATTAGATAGCATTGTTTAACAAGCACTCTATATTTTTAGTTTTGCTGCTTCTTTTTGACCCAAATATTTTTGTCCATTTCTTTAATAGGTTAATCATAATTACAATAATAACTACCTAAAAAGGTAATCTCATATACTAGTCTAGAACTCAACCTTCTTGTGCTGTCCTTAGTTGCTAAGTCCCATTCAACTCTGCGACCCCATGTACTGCCAGGCTTTTCTGTCCATGGAATTCTCCAGGCAACCTGGAGTGGGTTGCCAGGCCCTTCTCCAGGGGATCTTCCCAACCTAGGGATCAAATCCAGGTATCCCTGCATTGCGGGTGGATTCTTTACTGTCTGAGCCACGAGGGAGCTCTAACCTTCTTAGGTAGTTCTAAAACTGACCCTGAAATAAGATTCAAACAATTTTTATTTGCTGTTTTGATCAAGTTATTGTTTTATTGTATCCTACATGCAGCATTTTTCTCCTTTTCTTTGTACAATCTTCTAGTGATTTTCATTTATATTCATGATTATGTACACACTATAAAAAAGAGGTGAATTTACATAATTTTTACTCAGGGGGATGACATTTCATTTTTTGTGTTCATAGTTTAAATAAGCATGTAAGTATATCCTACTACTTGGCTGTTTATTACCACCTACCATCAAGTCACGTGTTATAATTAGAACGATGACAGTAACTTCTATGCTGTTATCTTAATAATTTAATGTTCCTTTGAACCTTTTGATAAATTATTTATTTTAGAAAATCTATTCTTATACTTTTAACATTGTTTAGTTTCTTAATTCCTGAATTATCATTGCAAATTAACACACATTTTCAAAATAAGGTATAGTAAAATGGTCAACTAGGGATGTAACTAAATCACAACCTTGGACTAATTGGTATTCTCACTGAAAAAGTGGAGCTAAGCAATACAACACATAACGAAATGATCTGATCTATAGTAATTGCAACAGAAAGATGAGTAGATATTTGAGAATCAAGTTTTTCTTTTAAGTAATCGAAATAAAAAGAAAAATTAGACTGGTTTAAAAGGAGATAAAATTTTAAAAACAGACTTGCAATATGACAGCTTCAATAAGCAGTTATTAAAGCTATTCCATCCCATTTGTTGCTGTTATTCAGTTGCTCAGTCGTGTCTGACTCTTTGTGACCCCATGAACTGCAGCATGCCAGGCTTCCCTGTCCTTCACTGTCTCCCAGAGTTTGCTCAAACCCATGTCCATGGAGTCAGTGATGCCGTCCATCCATCTCATCCTCTGTCGTCCCCTTCTCCTCCTGCCCTCAGTCTGTCCCAGCATCAGGATCTTCCCAATGAGTTGGCTCTTCACATCAGGTGGCCTAAGCATTGGAGCTTCAGCTCCTGCATCAGTCCTTCCAATGAATATTTGGGCTGATTTCCTTTAGGATGGACTAGTTTGATCTCCATGCAGTCCAAGATACTCTCAAGAGTCTTCTCCAGCATCAGAACCCAAAAGCATCAATTCAGCATCAATTCATTTCAAATAATGCCATAATTACTATGTGTTGCTTATTCTAAAATAGTACTTTTGTTCACACTGATACAACAGTCTCATGGAATTCCTAGTACTATAAAAGAACCCACTGTCAAATCATATCTATGAAATTGGCTTACATAGTAAAGTGGGATTCTACTGATTTTGCATATGGGCATGCATTAAAATACCTTTCAAGAATGTACACACTCAAAACTCTTTGCCTCTTAGTATTCAGGGAAATTTGGCATTGAACTGAAACATGCTTTGGTTGCCCTGTAGCTGTGAAAACTTATTGACATGCTTGTTTGAGTTGTCATCTGGAAGTACTCTAGTTTGAAATTCAGGATTGCAGGGACTCGGAAATCTGCTTTCAGATGAATCCATGTTACTGGAGCTGCATCGAATGTTTTCCCTTGTTCGGTTTGGTCTCTACTCAAGCTGAGTTTTGTTTTCTTTGTGTGTGTGTGTTTAAGACTTTTATTTGATGTGAATCATTTTAAAATTCTTTTGAATTTGTTATAATATTTCTTCTTCTTCTTTTCTTTAATTTTTTTTGTCCCACAAGACATATGGAATCTTAGCTCCCTGACCAGGGATCAAACCGGCACCCTCTGCATTGGAAAGCAAACTCTTAACCAGTGGACTGTGAGAAAATCCCTCAGACTGAGCTTTGCTATGATGCTCTCCCTGAATAAACAGGGAGGGTTTGAGAGTACTTAGTGGATGTGTTCTAGCTACTACTTTTTGTTGTTGTTTAGTCACTAAGTAACTTTCAACTCTTTTGCGATCCCATGGACGGCAGCCCACCAGGCTCTCCTGTCTGTGGAATTTCACAGGCAAGAATACTGGAGTGGGTTGTTGTTCCTTATCCAGGAGATCTTCCTGACCCAGGGGATATTCTCAACTTAGGGATCTCCAATGCAGGCAGATTCTTTACCACGGAGCTACTGTGATATAAAACTTATACTACTTTATAAAATTTGTTGCAAGATATGCTGCTGCTGCTGCTAAGTCACTTCACTGGTGTCTGACTCTGTGCGACCCCATAGACGGCAGCCCACCAGGCTCCCCCATCCCTGGGATTCTCTAGGTAAGAGTACTGGAGTGGGGTGCCATTGCCTTCTCCGGTTGGAAGATATACCTGGAGCAATAAGAGAGATGAAATACCAGGGAATCTAAGAATAGTAACTGGGAGGTTTTGATGATCAAGAGTGACTTCATTTCTCTATCATTACTCTCTAATCTACCTTACTCTAACCTTAGGCATACAGTATGAAATTAGTAGATCAGATATATGTAAAACTAATTCAAAATGTTTAATTTTATAGTTCAGTATAATGACTTTAAAAGTTGGGACTGTAAGGCACAGGTATATCAATAAAAAATATTTAAAATTCAGTAAGATACTGTTTGGGCTTCCCTGCTGGCTCAGACAGTAAAGAATCCGCCTGCAGTATGGGAGACCTGGGTTTCATCCCTGGGCTGGGAAGATCCACTGGAGAAGGGAAAGGCTACCCACTCCAGTATTCTTGCCTAGAGAATTCCATAGACAGAGGAGCCTGGTGAGCTACAGTCCACGGGTCTCCAAGAGCTGAACAGGATTGAGCGAGTAAGCGCACATAAAAGGTACTGTTTACTTCCTTGATGGCTCAGCAGTAAAGAATCCTCCTGCGGTGCAGGAGACAAAAGAGACCCAGGTTCAGTCCCTCAATGGGGAAGATCCTCTAGAGAAGGAAATGGCAACCCACTCCAGTGTTCCTGCCTGGGAAACCTCATGGACAGAGGAGCCTGACGGGCTACAGTCCAGGGGATCACTAATGAGTTCAACATGACTGAGCCACTGAGCACATAAGATACTGTTTTATTATCTTGGGAAAGATCCTAACAGATAAAAAAGAAAATACATACAGCATTCACAGAGCTGAATACTTTAGAAAATTCACTAGTTATATGAAACCAGTGGCATAATCACCTTCAGTAAGATTGCAGACTCTAATCAGAATTTTGGCAACAATAAGGCTCAAACGTTCCTTTTTGTGCTGCCTAACCAGTCTTCTCTGTAAATTTCAAAGTCTGTGGGCTGTAAGAAGTGTTTCATTAGAGCCGTCAAAAGGATATTACAAAAAAAACCAAACAAGCCCCTCTGGTTCTGAACATCTTCAAGTTGTATTCCTAGTTTACATATCTGGTCAATAAGTAATATTTGTTATCTAAGAAAGTTACCCTATAAAAATGGTCCATGTGGAGACTCTCTTAACTGTAATGAATTAGAAGACTTATCTATAGGGAACTAAAGTACATAAAGAAGAAATTTAATATTGTGAAAGTTTATAATTATAATTTTTATAATAATTTTTAATTTTTCAATTTTAGGGAGGAGACTACATATTAATAACAAATCATCTTATAAATGATTGCTCACATTTGCTAGACTTCCAAACAGAATAGAAATAGTTGTAAAGTAAGCTTAAATTTTTAAGATCTAGCTTCTTTAAGATGAAATATATATTTTAAAAACTAAATTTGACCTCTGAATAATCTTCTGTGTCTGCAAAAGTCATTTTGAATCCATCAAAAATTCACTCTACCAGTAAGAAACTTCAAAGTTGATAAAATATTTTTTCATTATTCTAATCTGCACTTTAGGTAATTTATGATAGCTATTGTCCATCATAATGTGGGTTTTATTGTGCCTCTGTAGAGAAACAAGCTTTCACATGCAATTGATCAATCAGACATCATCATCAGATATGGTATGACCTACGAAAACTCATAATGCTAATGAAAAAGGAAATACTTTCAGCAATATGAAATAAAGTTACCTACTTTGCCTTATAAGTACATGTCAAGTATTTTTAATGGCATCTTTGTTACCATAATTAAATTTGAAATTTTATATAATACAAATTCAAATTTTTTATTTTACTATTTGTTGAGTTTTATACATGAACATACTGGTTAGGATCAAATGTTGTGAACTGCACAAGCCCAGGAAATACTTTTCATGTTGCAGTTTATACACGCCGTGGCACCTCGGATTTGCAGCTTGATCCACAGTCATGGTAACTTTTAAAAATGGTATATTCTTCAAGAAAAATTTAATAAAGTTACTGATTTAAATGTTATTTGCTTCATATTTAAATGTTTAAATGTTCATATTTAAATGTTATTTGCTTTATATTCTAGTTCATCTGAAATGTTAATTTGCCCATCTAGCACATTTTACTTATAAGCACAGTATTTTTGATCTCCCCATAGCATGCTGTTGTAACTAGATAAATTTTTCTCATAGCAAAGTGAATTTAGGATTATCTAATATTGCTTGGTAATGTTATGAAAGGCATTACAGGCATTGAAGTAATGCACATTACTCCCAAATCTTTCACCTCACTGTGCAGTCAGCCAAATTATATATTTATTAATTTTGTTAAGCTGGCCTTGTGAGTCAATAGAGTCCCTGTTAATTAAGTTTGATGATGAAATGACTAGAAGCTTGAATAGCTTTGGAATTAAAAATGAGTTTAACCAGCTGGAGGGGATTTATGCATTGGATGAGGATTGTACCAGATGACCTCTGTGGTCTTTTTCAACTCTGAGATTCTATAAAAAACCTGGAAAATCAATATAACAAAATATATATGAGATGGATTCAATTTAACAAAGGTTAGATGGAATCAATTCATCATATATATGTGTATATATATATACATATACATGTATATATACATAGCATCAAAATCAGAAATAAATGGTAAGCACAGACATAGCTTTGGCTTTTAATAGAGAAGCAGTCAAGATAAGCTGATTTAATAATGATACTGAGATGCCTTGCTTGCTAAAAACCTTTCTATAGATCACTTTTTAGTATGAGAGACTGCCTAGGTGTTTAAACCTGTGGTCTTGACTTCCTGTCTATTCAACAAAATTAAAACATCGTACAGTTAATGGAACTCCTGTAGCCAAATTAAATTTTGACCAACACAATATGTGGGGAAGTGACATCAATTTCAGGTCTTCCCAATAAATGCATCTTCATGCAATCCTACTTTCTCTCTCTTTTTTTTTTCATCTTTAATTAACTGTCATGGAATGACTTCCAGGGCATTAGTAACCAAGAAAGTGCAAGTTAGAACCTCAATGAGATATCTTTATACACTGCCAGAACGGCTATGATTTTAAAATAACATAAAACCAATAGTGGTAAGATTGTGAAAGAACAGAAATTCTTATACACTGATAATTATGGTATAAATTGAAAAAGAGTTTGATGCTACTGAAGCTAATCATGTGTGTGTGTGTATATGTATACACACACACACATATATATACACACACACACATATATATATATACATACTATGATCTAACAATCCCTATCCTATGTATTTCCCTAACAGAAATGCACACATAGCTTGACCAAACAATTACATAGGGATGCTCAAAAAAACTTTCTTCATAATAAAATGGAAAAAAGAATATTTATCTACAGTAGAATGACTAAATTATATTATTTTTATACAATAGAATATGATAGAACCAAAAATTTCTTTAGTCAAAGTGGAATTATGTAATATTGAACAAAAACAGCCCCAAAACAAAGATCAATATATGTAATTATGTTTATATTAAGTTCAAACATAGGAAAACAAATTAATATCTATATAAATAAGGTATATGATAATATGTATATAAATAATTATAAAAACTAATTAATAGGTATATAAACACACATTCAGTTTGTTTGTGGGGTGGTGGGGAAATACTGAATTGTAAGGGACTGATAAAAGCCTCTGTAATGCAGATAATATGGTATTTTATTTTGATTTGAGTTGTAATCCCACTGGTGTATTTATTTGTAAAAATTTAAACCTAAAATTTGTTCAATGTAATTTTAAAAGATGTTTACAAAAAAGTTATAGTCTAACGAATTTAGGTTCTGTGTGTTAGTGGCTCAGTCATGTCAGACTTTGCGATCCTAATGTCTGTAGACCGCCAGGATCCTCCGTCCACGGAATTGTCCAGGCAAGAATACGAGAGAGGGTTGCCACACCTCTCTCCAGGGGAATCTTCCCAACCCAGGGGTCGAACCGAGGTCTCCTGGATTCTTTACTGTCTGAGGCACCAGGGAAGCCCGAGAATACTGAAGTGGGTAGCCGATCCTTTCCCCCAGGGAACTTCCTGACCCAGGAATCAAACTGGGGTTTCCTGCATTGCAGGCGGATGCTTTACCGTCTGAGCTGCTAGGGAAGCCCGATTTTAGGTTAACTGATGGACAGGGAGGCCTGGCATGCTGCGATTCATGGGGATTCATCAGACACGGCTGAGCGACTGAACTGAACTGAACTGATGCCAAGTATACGTCTGAAATATTAAAACGGTAGAAATTCTGTACAATTTACTTTCTCAAAGGAGATTCAGTGGTTTTAATGCAATTATGCCCAGAGGCAAGCTGGGAGATTAAATGACCTTTCTGGGTCCCTGACAGCCCTAGGATCCTAAGATACTTCATACAATGTGGGGGGTGTGTGTATGTGTGTGTGTGTGTGTAGTTAAACCCTTGGTCTGTTTCTCTAATACTGAGGTGTACAGGACTGAATTTAAGGCCCTAGGGGGTTTCTCACAAGGGAAGCATAAGGAGAAAGTCTGTCACCTCCCTAATAGATAGCGTGATGGGAGTTGTATCCAGTGGGAAAACTCAATGGCACTTTGTGCAGTCCTGCATCAGTTGGATGGATAATGCAATGTCATATACAATTTTCTCTCTGCTCTCACCTCTGGATATTTTAACGTTATTTCTTCGCAAGTTTTCCTTCTTGCTCTATGCTTTGCACTAGATTTAGTATGAGAGACTGCCTAGGTGTTCAAACCTGTGGTCTTGACATCCCGTCTATTCAACAAAATTAAATTGACTTCCTTTTTGTCAACTTTGGAACAAGTTTTTGAACATTTTAAGTCTGTGGATACCATATGGGATGGAGAATACTAGTGATTTCAGAAATTCTGTGGAAAAAAATAATCAGTGGATTATTTTGTCATTATGTTAACAAGGGGACTAATTGATCAAATAAGTTATTTTGCTTTTAAACACATATTAGTGTCATGAGGATGCAATAATAAAAGAGAGAAAGCCTTAAAAAGAGATGGGGGAAAAAACTTATGCAAAATGCACTTATCATGACTACAGAGATTTGAGGTTTCACTTATTAAATTTTCTCTTATGATAATTATAACATTTCCTATTAATGCTACTTGTGAAACCCTTGAATGATTCAACTTCAAATATTTTTAAATTAACTAATTCACACTAAAGAGCATGGTAATATGGATAAAATATTCATGCTAAAATACTGCAACTTGCAAATAAAGTTTAATACTAATTTCCTTCTAGTTTATGAAAGGCAGTACATGTATTTTGCTTTGGCATTGTTGAATATCCAAAAAAAAAAAAAAATGAAGAATTAGTTAACTTCCTCTGAACATAGACATTTTAGGGACATTTTTAGTTGGAGAATTCAGTGGGTACTAGAAGCCTAGTATTTCTGGAAGTTTCCCAAGTAAAACATTTACTCTGGAGAATAAAATCCCAGATTTGAAGATATCTACACTAATCGACTCTACACCATTTGTTCCCAGGCTTTCAAGGCTCTCCAAAGGCTGTAATTTTAGGACCCTCATTCAAACTTTATGACACTGAATTGTTTGGGGCAACCACAGAAACACAGCATTCCATTGGTACTGTGCATCTGTGTACATAGCAATCTCTAAATGCAGCTAATGGAATCTCAGCATGAAACCAGAAAAGACTTTTCCAAACTCATTACATTTGCAGGTTACTCGAGTTGAAAAATTGATTTTGCACTGGAAAGTAAAAACCTAACTTCACAATGTCGTCAATCATTGGGAAAACACAACTGAGGCCTGAATGTAAAACTTATCTATTCACAATTCATAGAAAATGATTGTCACTCAAATATAACTAAAATGTCAATATAATTTGAAAGAAAACTTATAGAAATGCATACAGAAAATTAGTATTAAAAATACAGTGTCAATTGCTAGATATTCTAGTCCATGGAAAATTTGTAAGAGGGTGTATAGTAATGAGGATTAGTTTTCAATCAAGGAGAACCTCCTTCTTCATATAATTAACATCAGAGCAAAGACTCCTAAATTATACCATCATGTCAGCATGTCTAACAGACAAATGAGTAAGTTTCACTTATTCATTCATTCATAAACTTTCTTTTTTAGATTTAGCTGTATGAATTTTCCCTTAAAAATATAATAGATTTTATAAAGCTCATGTTTCTAAAAGTAGAGAACCCTGAAAACAGTTCTAAACACCCAAGGATTTTGTAGATCACTGATCGAAAAACACTGGCCTGGTTGATTTAAGATAAATAATGATATCATCTTAAAAAGCTTTGAGAATGTAGACTCTATAACCATGTCCAGAACCCTGTTGTCAGCTGCCAATCACACAGTTACCATTTAAGTCAGAGAAGAATTTTTCATTAATGCTTACTGCCCGTGTTTATAGATCTGGTGTCTTGGACATCTTAGACTTTAAAGTTATACCTCACCTGTGGGAGGCAGCCTCCAAGATGGGGCCAACATCCTGCTTCCTGATATTCCTGCTCTCTAACCCTTGTGTGTGGTTTAGACTTATTTACTTACTTCTAACTAGTAAAATACAGTGAGAGTAATAAGAATTTCATTTCTGAGATTAGGCTGTAAAAAGGACTATGGCCTCCACCTTGGGTAACTCTTCTTTTTTGTTCTTTCACTCATTTGTTCACAATGTATTATACTATGACAAGCTATACTATGGCAAGAACCGTGAGGCAAGGGAATAAAGAAGCTCTCTGGCTGGCAGATGTTAGGGAACTAAATTCTGCCACCTGAAATGAGAGAAGTCTCCTGCTAACAAGCCAGCAAACAATTGAGTTCTGTGGGGAACTTGATCCTATCAACAACCACACTACTGAGTTTCAAAAGAAAAAAAATAAAAGAAGCCTTTGCCCACTTGAGCCTTCAGATGAGACCACAAATGACAGCTTGACTGAAACACCAGGAGAGAACTTAAGGTACAGGCACCCAACTAAGTTGAGCTCAGATAATAGATCCAGAGGAACCGTAAGATAATAAATGTTTGTTGTTTTATGCCACAAAGGCTTGAGGCAATTTTTCACACTGTGATATATAGTGAAATTATTTGTTATATCCATAGCAAAGTGCAATTGACTTGTTTTACTACATCTTATAATTAGCTCCTGAATTTTAATATGCCTAGAAAACATTCATTGTTAAAGTTGGGATATGAGTACACCAGAGTTTATGACCCTCTTTACCTCTGTATATTAAAAAAAAAGCTCTTAAGATGCTGCATATCATTAGAGAGAGAATGCACATTTCCCCTCCCCCCCTTTTCCTCAGATTAAACATTATTTCCTTCTACACGTTCTCAAAGGACTTGTTCCTCATCATTTTAGTTTTTTTTTTTTTTCCTATATATTTTACAGCAGGGGTCCCAAACCCCTGCGATCTAATGCCTGAAGATATGAGGTGGAACTATATGTATTAATATATGCAATATGTAATAATATATGTATTTGTAATATATGTAATAATATATGTAATAATAATAGAACTAGGGTACACAATAAATGTTATGTGCTTTAATTATTCCAAAACCAACCACCCCAATGGTCCATGGAAAAATCGTCTTCAATTAAATGGATTCTTGGTGCCAGAAAAGTTGGGGACCACTGGTTTAAAGCATATTGAAATAATTAGATACATTGGCCCAAGAGCAACATAGCATAGAACAAGGGCAAAATCCTAAAAGATTTTTATTAAATGCAGGATTTGTAGGAGTGATTTCTAGATGAGAGATCTATGTAGTAAGTATGAACTTTAAAATTAAGCAAGTGTTAGTATTAATCGCTCAGTCATGTCCAACTCTTTTGCAACCCAATGGACTGTAGCCCACCAGGCTTCTCTGTCCATGGAATTTTCCAGGCAAGAATACTGGCATGGGTAGCCATTCCCTTCTCCAGGGAATCTTCCCTACCCAGTGATCAAACATGGATCTCCTGAATTTCAGGTAGATTCTTTACCATCTGAACCCCAGGAAAGACAATAATTAAGCAAACCTGAGTTTGAAACCATGTAAGAACTGTTAATATTACTTATCCTCTTTTTCTTTAATCCTTAAAACTGATTTAACAAAACTTGTCTCATTGGCCTATGATAAAGGGTATTCATGTAATACCAGCTGATTTTTGGTGAGTTCAATTCAGTTCAGTTCAGTCGCTCAGTCATGTCCGACTCTTTGCGACCCCATGAACCGCAGCATGCCAGGCCTCCCTGTCCATCCCCAACTCCTGGAATCCACCCAAATCCATGTACATCAAGTCGATGATGCCATCCAACCATCTCATCCTCTGTCATCCCCTTCTCCTCCTGCCCTCAATCTTTCCTAGCATCAGGGTCTTTTCCAATGAGTCAGCTCTTTGTATGAGGTGGCCAAAGTATTGGAGTTTCAGCTTCAACATCAGTCCTTCCAATGAACACTCAGGACTGATCTCCTTTATGATGGACTGGTTGGATCTCCTTGCAGTCCAAGGGACTCTCAAGAGTCTTCTCCGACACCACAGTTCAAAAGCATCAATTCTTCCACGCTCAGCTTTCTTTATAGTCCAACTCTCACATCCATACATGACCACTGGAAAAACCACAGCCTTGACTAGACAGACCTTTGTTGGCAAAGTAATGTCTCTGCTTTTTAATATGCTGTCTAGGTTGGTCATAATTTTCCTTCCAAGGAGTAAGCGTCTTTTAATTTCATGGCTGCAATCACCATCTGCAGTGATTTTGGAGGCCAGAAAAATAAACTCAGCCACGGTTTCCACTGTTTACCCATCTATCTGCCATGAAGTGATGGGACCGGATGCCATGATCTTGGTTTTCCGAATGTTGAGATTTAAGCCAACTTTTTCAAGTTTTAGGCAATATTTTCTAGTATTTTTAAAGTCTCATATAAACCATAAGAGAACCAATGAGACAGAGACTTTTTTTTCCCTATATATCAAACAGGGAATCTGGGCAGCATGACATTAAGTAACTGCTAAGGACAAACAGGTCGTAAGTGATAAACCTTGGAATTGAACTTTTTAAGATTGTAATCACTGAACTACACTATAAATGAGATAATATGCGTTATATACCTAAAGTAGCATTAGCACAGCTTAGTTTATACCAGCTTAATTTCTTTCTCTTCATCATCCTCATGCAAAGATAGACTTGAGAGAGAGTGAGTTAACTATCTGTATTTGTCAGGTTTCTGCTGACATATGCTTTATAAGTACCATCAAATCTCCATGACTTAAAGCAAAAATTTATTTCATGCTTACAGCTCTATAGATTAACTGGAAAGTTCTATTTCAGATTTAAGATTAGGGTTAGGACCATGTATTTCTCATTGCAGTCTACCAAATACCCAGAGTGAGTGCTTATCATTTATGGGTAGAAGAATCTCCAAGAAGGATGAGAGAAACTAATTAATGTTCCTTTTGGCTTCACCTCAGAGTTCGTACATTCTCTTGGAATCATCATTTCACTGCCAAAGGAAGTCACATGGCCAACCCAAAATCAATGGGCAGGCAAGAACATTAAGATTACCAAGAATCACAACAGGGATAGAGAAGAGAAACAATAATAAAGCATTTATGGGAATGTTATCAAGTAAACACTGAATAAGTTGTTGGAATATTTATACTCTAAAATTTCATCATAATTTATAAAATTGCCTAAATTTGTCATACCCTAAATTTATCATAATTTAAAAATTGCTTCCTAGTTTATTAGTCATCCACTGCTTAATGTGTCTATTGACAAAAGCCATCTTTTTATTATTTTTTAAAACCCATCCTTTTCAAAATGAAACCATGGGTCTTTAGTCATTCTCTGGAAACTCTTTATTCCATAATTCCTCATTGTAATGCCTAACAGTTTTAAATTACAGAAATTAGTTTAGAAAATAAATTTTTCATCACTGTACATTGAAATGTATAATGTTCTTCAGGTACTCTGGGTGAACGCTTTCACAATTTTAGTCTGATTTACATGGGAAGAATATGACTGATACTTGTTTTAACCAACTCCCTATATCTGACTTCTTTAGAATCAGAATGTAAGGAGCATCAAAAGTCTTGGTGTTCCAATTAAACCCTGTGGTTTATCATCCCTCCTTATCAAGGACACAGAATTGCCACTTTTGTCTCTATCCAGGGATATCCCTCTTAGTGTTTCTATTTTTCTCATTGTTTTGTTTGTTTTACAATGAATGGTTTACACGTCTGTACCCCTCAGTTACATTGTAAATTCCTTTAAGAAGGAAATGAATCTTATTTATCTTGGTATCATTTGCACTTGTTTCAGTGCTTAAAACCTGGTAGGTACCCAAAGTTTGGTTAGTTGGTTAGTCATTAAGTCATGTACTACTCTTTTATGACCCCATGGACTGTAGCCCGCCAGGCTCCTCTGTCCATGGGATTTCCCAGGCAATAGTACTGGAGTGGGTTGCCATTTCCTTCTCCATGGTATCTTTCTGACCCAGGGATCAAACTCAATACATGCATATTAAATAAAGATTGACTGAATAAAAATAAATGACATAACTTTTAAATAGCCTCCCCCTCAAAGTTATAGTTGAAAGTTTCACTTTGAAAATAATAGTTGAGTAAGAAATATCTCAATTAGCTCATTTTCTATAGAAAATACATAGCTTGAATTATTAGCAAGTAGATGGAAAAAGACCATCATTTATGAAACCAGCAGGCAATGCATGTTGGGCTCCCAATGATAAATTTAAAGAAATTCATACATAATTAGCATGAGCCTCCACCAGCTCTAAGCTCGAGAACAAAGGCTGTCACACTATGAAGAGGATCACATGCACCAGCTATGCCCTAGGGCTCATAGCAGCATTTCTGCTTAGATGGAAAATAAAATCCTAAGAGCCATTACTGAGATGAAATTATTATTGTAGAAAAAGAGCATAAAAAGTTGTCGAAGCTCTTGCCCCTTGTTCACCTTTAGAACATCAGAATCCAGCTCTTATTGGTAAAGAATCTCAAGTTATACTATGCCAAAATAAAGAAACAAAGAGAAGAAGGGGAAAAGATAATATTAGTGAATACCAAAATATTTCCTAGAAATTCCATTGAATGTTTACACCAATGCTTATTTATTCAATACATGCTGAGTGTCTATTTGTGCCATGTATCATCTTATATGAAAGGCAAAAACAGAGGACAGTATAAAGTCCAGGGAAGGGGATGTAGAATGATATCTAAACTAAGAAGACATTTTAGGTGCACTCAGTTCTATGAGAACATTGAAGAACATCCAACCTGGGCATGAGAAATAGGGATAGCTTCCAGTGGAGGAAGCAGTTTCTAATCTGAGAACAGTAGGATGAATGACAGCCAGAAAACAAAGAACTTTCCAGAAGAAATAAAACCTGAGCTCAATTTATTTTTTTTAACAAGCCATGTTGTGGAGCTGGTACTAGAGAACTTGAGAACCACTGCTATGTGAACATCCTTCCTTTTGGTAAAGAGTTCCCCAAACGAGGCATACAGAGGGCTGCTCTTGTGGCTCACTGGTAAAGAATCTGCCTGCCAATGCAGGAGACCTGGGTTTGATCTCTGATCCAGGAAGATCCCACACGCCAAGGAATGACTAAACTGATGTTCCACAGCCCAGGGGCCTCTGCTCTAGAGCCCTGGAGCCCCAGCTACTGAGACCAGGCACCATAGTTGCTGAAGCCCACGCACCCTTGAGCCCATGTCCCGTGACAAGAGAAGCCACCACAATCAGAAACCCATGCACCTCTTACTCTCTGCAACTAGGGAAAAGCCTGCACAGCAGTGAAGACCCAGTACAACTAAAACTTAATGAGCTAATTTTAAAAATACAGCTCCAATGATGCTCTAGAAAAGGATTTATAAAAAGGGGGGGGGGGGCGGGACACAGACAGATATTTCCTCTCTAAAACTCTGGGGATTTAAGATTCTACAAGGGATTAAAACTTAGCCAACCAGAGCAGACTGGGCCTGTGACATAATCCTGGCTGTATTTTGCCTTTCTTTTGTTCTATTTTCTGAGCATGGATTGTGTAAAATCTCCAATATCCTCACAGAACTCCATTTCTGTGGAAGGTAGCCCAAGTTGGTTTCTTTTATTTACAATAAAATTTTCTGATAATTTAGTACTTACAAAATCTTAAGCAGAAAATTGGTAAACAGAGATTTACACTTCAAGACAATATGTCTAGTGACAGTGTATAACAGGAAGAAGGGTGGTTTTGCTGGAGCTGAGGTTGCAAGCAGCCAACCTAAAGATTCTGATGGCCATTTATTGTAATGGTGTTGGGCAAAAAGAATAGAGACAATGGCTGAGAACTTATAAATATGTAGGGTTAAGGGGAAGGAGAAATGATTTCTTCATTCTCATGATAAACATTTACTGACCAATTTCTGAATACACATTTATGGTATAGGCAACTATGTGGAAACTCTGTCAAAGAAGTCTAAGAAACAAAAAGAGAGTAAACCTAATGGACATATCAAAAAGAATATAGCAGCAGTGGAACAGTTAGAATTTGAATAACTAAAAATCTACCTCTTTACCAACTGAGCCACCAGGGAAGCCCAAAACCCTACTTCCAAGTGGCTTAAACTGTATCGGATTTTTGTTGGAGTTCAGAGGTAGAGTGTTGATTTAATCCAGTAGCTAAGATTAACTCTCCCTGAATCATGCTCGACTCTTTCATCATATTTGGGTGCCTTTTCTTATTAGGATAATATGAATGAGGTACAGCAGTTTGGGGCAACACATCTGTGCTTGAAAGTGCTCAGAAGGAAGAAACAACTTCTTTTTGTAACTGTCTCTTAAGGGAAAGAACATATTTTCCAAAAGCTCCAGAAAACTCATCCTCCTTTATCATGGGCTATATATCAGGGCATGTGTCTATAGGGGAGCAAAATTTCCACCCCAAAATACCTCTTTGGAATGATGATTATTTTCAGAGGAACACAATCAAGCCCCAAAAGACTCAGGGAGAAACTCTGACCATCTCTCTAACTGCCTAAAGGATATAGAGGCCTTAGTCCATGAAGGACACTGTCACCATAGAATCACTGTCATATGAGATGGTGTGTAGACACGGAGGAACCCAGCACAGTCTGCTGTTGAAAATTCTTCACTGTGTCCCATTGTCTCTGATCGGTCCAGCAAACATTTGTCTACCAAACATTTTGCTTTTCCATTGCCTTCTTTGAGTTCTTAAACCACTACCCGCAGCATTCTCTTTTGTCCTTAGCTGAAGATGGTATTTAAGGGAGGGATTAAATCATCTTGATGAGTTACTCAGCTTTTCTGAATCTCTCCGATACGTACATGTTATTAAACTTTTGTGTGGTTTTCTATTAATCTATCTCACATCAGTTTAACTCTTAGGCCAGCCAGAAGAACCTAGAAGGCTGCAGGAAAATTTCTCCCTCCCCAGTATGTCCATTCAATAATTATTGTGGCTGGGTGAGTTCCATGTGTTACAGGCTTAGATGTGAGTTCTTCTAGCAAGACTGATAAAGTATGTAATGGTAGAAAGAAAACAAAAGAAGGATACAAATAAACAGTATTTCTCACAGGGGCAATATGATGATAGTACATTAGAGAATGATTTTTGATAAGAGAATATTATAAACTACTTTATGCCAATATATCTAAAAATATAGATAAGCAATTGTGGGTAAAGAATACATTACAGGGGCTTCCCTGTTGGCTCAGTGGGAAGGATTCACCTGCCAATGCAGGAAACTTGGGTTTGATCCCTGATTCGAGCGGATTCCACATACCGAGGAGCAACCAAGCTAACACCACAACTGCTAACCCTGTGCTCTGGAACCTGGGATCCCCAACTTCTGAGCCCTTATGCTGCAGCTACGGAAGCCCACAAGCCCTGGAGACCAGGTTCTGCAGCAAGAGAAGCCACTGCAATGAGAAGCCTACTCACTGAAACTATAGAGTAGCCCCCGCTAACTGCAGCTAGATAAAACCCCACACAGCAGTGAAGGCCCAGCACAGCCAAAAGCAAATTTAAAAATATATAAATAAATAAAAGAATATATTACAAAACTTGATTTAATAAATAGAAAAGCTGAATAAATCCATAGACATTAAAATTTAATCATGTGAAAAAAAACTGTCTAAAATTGTCATTCAATCCAGATCATTGCAGAGTTAACTTTTACCAGACCTTAAAAGTATAAGTAATTTCTATATTACTAAAATATCTTAGACTTTAAAAAAATATATAAAAAACTATCTTAATCATTTTGTATCTGATAGACAGAGAGCCTGATGAACTATGGACGGAGGTTCCTGACGTTGTACAGGAGACAGGGATCAAGATCATCCCCACTGAAAAGAAATGCAAAAAGGCAAAATGGTTGTCTGAGGAGGCCTTACAAATAGCTGTGAAAAGAAGAGAAGCGAAAAGCAAAGGAGAAAAGATATTCCCATTTGAATGCAGAGTTCCAAAAAACAGCCAGTAGAGATAAGAAAGCCTTCCTCAGCGATCAATGCAAAGAAATAGAGGAAAACAATAGATTGGGAAAGACTAGAGACCTCTTCAAGAAAAATTATAGATATCAAGGGAACATTTCAGGCAAAGATGGGTTTGATAAAGGACAGAAATGATATGGACCTAACAGAAGCAGAAGATATTAAGAAGAGGTGGCAAGAATACACAGAAGAACTGTACAAAAAAGATCTTCACGACCCAGATAATCACAATGGTGTGATCACTCACACTCACCTAGAGCCAGACATCCTGGAATGTGAAGTCAAGTGGGCCTTAGAAAGCATCACTACGAACAAAGCTAGTGGAGGTGATGGAATTCCAGTTGAGCTATTTCAAATCCTGAAAGATGATGCTGTAAAAGTGCTGCAATCAATATGCCACCAAATTTGGAAAACTCAGCAGTGGCCACAGGACTGGAAAAGGTCAGTTTTCATTCCAATCCCTAAGAAAGGCAATCCCAAAGAATGCTCACACTACCGCACAATTGCACTCATCTCACACGCTAGTAAAGTAATGCTAAAAATTCTCCAAGCCAGGTTTCAGCAGTACGTGAACTGAGAACTTCCAGATGTTCAAGCTGGTTTTAGAAAAGGGAGAGGAACCAGAGATCAAATTGCCAATATTGGCTGGATCATCAAAAAGCAAGAGAGTTCCAGAAAAACATCTATTTCTGCTTTATTGACTACGCCAAAGCCTTTGACTGTGTGGATCACAATAAACTGTGGAACATTCTGAAAGAGATGGGAATACCAGACCACCTGACCTGCCTCCTGAGAAACCTGTATGCAGGTCAGGAAGCAACAGTTAGAACTGGACATGGAACAATAGACTGGTTCCAAATAGGAAAAGGAGTACATCAAGGCTGTATATTGTCACCCTGCTTATTTAACTTGTATGCAGAGTACATCATGAGAAATGCTGGGCTGGATAAAGCACAAGCCAGAATCAAGACTGCCAGGAGAAATGTCAATAACCTCAGATATGCAGATGACACCACCTTTATGGCAGAGAGTGAAGAGGAACTGAAAAGCCGCTTGATGAAAGTGAAAGAGGAGAGTGAAAAAGTTCGCTGAAAGCTTAACATTCAGAAAACTAAGATCATGGCATCTGGTCCCATTACCTCATGGGAAACAGATGGGGAGACAGTGGAAACAGTGTCAGACTTTATTTTTGGGGGCTCCAAAATCACTGTGGATGGTAACTGCAGCCATGAAATTAAAAGACACTTACTCCTTGGATGGAAAGTTATGACCAA
Organism: Cervus elaphus; assembly: GCF_910594005.1. NCBI lineage: Eukaryota > Metazoa > Chordata > Mammalia > Artiodactyla > Cervidae > Cervus > Cervus elaphus. The sequence goes on along the minus strand of NC_057817.1, from coordinate 9,102,820 downwards.
CCCAGATAGTGTATTAAAAAGCAGAGACATTACTTTGCCAACAAAGGTCCTTCTGGTCAAGGCTATGGTTTTTCCAGTGGTCATGTATGGATATGAGAGTTGGACTGTGAAGAAAGCTGAGCACCGAAAAACTGATGCTTTTGAACTGTGCTGTTGGAGAAGACTCTTGAGAGTCCCTTGGACTACAAGGAGATCCAACCAGTCCATCCTAAAGCAGATCAGTCCTGGGTGTTCATTGGAAGGACTGATGTTGAAACTGAAACTCCAATACTTTGGCCACCTGATGTGAAGAGCTGACTCATTGGAAAAGACCCTGATGCTGGGAGGGATTGGGGGCAGGAGGAGAAGGGGACGACAGAGGATGAGATGGCTAGATGGCATCACCAACTCGATGGGCATGAGTTAGAGTAAACTCCGGGAGTTGGTGATGGACAGGGATGCCTGGCGTGCTGCAATTCATGGGGTCGCAGAGAGTCGGACTTTAACTGACTAACTGAACTGAATATAACATATATGGAAATTAGGCAATGGCATAAAAATTACAGTTCATTTTTAAAGATACATGAAGAAATAAAAAGAAAACTTGGAAATTAAATTCAACCTAATCAAGTATTTAAAAATACCAAGAAATGTTTATATTCTGGAATGCAAGATTGATACATTTTAAAAATTAGCATTTCAAAATAAAACATCTACTAAAGTGAAAGGTTATATGATGAAGAAAAAATAAGTGCAGAAAAAATAGCTTTTGAAAAATATTTAGTATTTAAGAATCAAACGGAACATTTTTACCTAACAAAGTTTTGAAAAAAATCTACAGGAATATTAAAAGTAAAAAGCAAGGGTCACTCCTACTAACATTAGAAATTTAAAAGTAGGGTTTTATTATCATTCAATTATTGAATGTTGCACTAGATAATCTGGCCAATATTATAATTAAAAGAATAAATAAATATGAAGAATACAAAAAATATTCACAAAATATTTGCTATTTACACAGAAAATCAAGACAATCCTAGATATCACTCAGTCTAATAAAGAGTTTAGTAAATCTGTCAAATATGAAAAAAATACTAAAATCATTAGAATTTTTAGAAACAAGCAATAGCAAATTAGAAAATGCCTATGTAAAGTGTAGACATTCACAAAGCAAAGAAAATTATTTTAGTACCCATTAGGAGTAGGCCTAATAAAATTTGTGTGAGGCCTGCAAAGAAAAAATTACAAAATATTAAAGAACACAAAAGATGAATAAGTGAGGGAATACATTATATTCCTATTTATACAGAAAGTAAAACTTTTAACACGTCAGTATTGCCCAATTTTGTATGGTAGGCACTTGGTATTTGTTATGTTACTTATTATATCTTGCCTTTTTATTCATTTATCTATTTACTTTTGAAAACAAAGACAAATCAGTAAAAGAAACTTTATATCTCCACAAAGAAAAATATATTTTATTTCATGAAAAAATGGCAGAAATTTCCTACTAAGGCTATTTTAGAAGTAAAATTTGACAGAATTATTATATTCCTAGAACCAAGACAAACATGTTTCATGTGGGGTGTCTGCCTAAAAATATTTGCTGATTGAGATCAGGAAATATTAAAGTCTATTTAAAGGTATGTACAGAGAATTGAACAGTAGAATTAAAACCTTCTATAAAACTTCCAAAATGACTTTCTGCTCCCTTTTTTATTAAAGTGATTTATGCCAATGTATACTATTAAGATGAGCATATGATAAAATTGTGATAATTTTTCACTTCTTCAGAAAAAAAAACCAAGAAGCTAATGTGAATGAAAAGTGTTTATGAAGCAAAAGGGAGGTAAGTTTTCAGGAAAATGATATTTTTCAAGTTTTATCAATGTATTTTTCTTAACAGCCTCTGTCTTACTCATAGGGTTTCTTCTAGAACACTGAATTATATATATTTTCTGTCTGAAAGCTGTATTAACACCTTTCAGAGTACCCATAAAACAGGATTATTTTTTCCATGAGAATTAGTGAAGGACTTTTTTTTTACATCTTATTTCCAAATATTATTAGATATTTGACACTTTGGATGATTTAAATTACTTTTGATGAGCTAGAGATACAGTTTTATCACATTTTTTCATCAAATCAAGAGAAAACAAAATTGCAAACTGGTTTTATTTTCTCACCATGACTAGATTAAACTAAAATGGGAATGATAGAGTAGATTTTCTTTTTTTTTTTAAGCCAAAGAATGTATCTCCGAGGGTCAAATATCAACATGAATTTAGTTGTTCTCCTCACCAAAGTTGAGAGTTGAGAAGTTACTAGTGGCTAGATACAAGATATCAGACAGCTATATGACAAAGAACTACAAATCCTGAGCATTTTCTTCCTAAACGTGTCCTGCTGTTGTCTCAATGATCAAAATTCTACACATGATTAAACTTTAATTTTAAACTTGATTGTCTCTAAATGTTTTCCCAATTGATTAAAATAAGACATGAATTCTGCCTGAAAGCTGATCTCAGGATTTGTGAGAACCATGCTTAGAATCCCACTGTGCTAGATTTGAAGAAAACATTCAGATCATATAGCCAAAGCTTCTTCTCAATGAATAAATGATTTCCTTACATAACAATACCAGCAAATAGGCCAGCTTCTGCTTAAGCACTGCCAAATGCTTATAAACTTTCAGACACCCCATATGACCTATTCAGTTCAGTTCAGTTGCTCAGTCAAGTCTGACTCTTTGTGACACCATGGACTGTAGCCTGCCAGGCCTCCCTGTCCATCACCAACTCCTGGAGTTTACTCAAATCATGTCCACTGAATCAGTGATACCATCCAACCATCTCATCCTCTGTTGTCCCCTTCTCCTCCTGCCTTCAATCTTTCCCAGAATTAGGGTCTTTTCAAATGAGTCAGTTCTTCGCATCAGGTGGCCAAAGTGTTGGAGTTTCAGCTTCAACATCAGTCCTTCCAATGAATATTCAGGACTGATTTCCTTTAGGATGGACTGGTTGGATCTCCTTGCAGTCCAAGGACTCTCAATAGTCTTCTCCAACACCACAGTTCAAAAGCCTCAATTCTTCAGTGCTCAGCTTTCTTTATGGTCCAACTCTCACATCTATACATGACTACTAGAAAAACTATAGCTTTGACTAGATGGAACTTTGTTGGCAAAGCAATGTCTTTGCTTTTTAATATGCTGTCTAGGTTGATCATAGCTTTTCTTCCAAGGAGCAAGCTTCTTTTAATTTCATGCTGTAGTCACCATCTTCAGTGATTTTGGAGCCCCCCAAAAAATAAAGTCTCTCACTGTTTCCATTGTTTCCCCATCTATTTGCCTTGAAGTGATGGGACCAGATGCCATGATCTTAGTTTTCTGAATGTTGACCTAATACCCAATACCAATATTGCCCTTTCTCTTTATTCCCTCATACCAGTCAGTGAAGGGTCAAATAGAAACAAAACTGGACTTAGATAACAAGAGACATTATTTAAAAGACAGACTATTGCAATAGGGAGAGCTCTTCAATCTTAGAAATCAAAATTTTCAAATCAAATAAAAAAAAATAGGTTTACTTTTATAGGGGGTGGGTAGGCAATAAGTATGCAGAGTTCCAGAGAAGAGCAAAGAGAGATAAGAAGACCTTCTGAAGTGAACAATGGAAAGAAATAGAGGAAAACAATAGAATGGTAAAGACTACAGATCTTTTCAAGAAAACTGGAGATATCAAGGGAAAATTTCATGTGAGGATGGGCATGATAAAAGATAAAAATGTTAAGAACCTAACAGGAGCAAGAGAGAGTAAGAAGAGATGACAAGATAGTAAAGATTAATAAAATTAAAAGCCAGTTATGCACAAAATTGACAAGCCTTTAGCCAGACTCATCAAGAAAAAGAGAGAGACGAATCAAATCAACAAAATTAGAAATGAAAAAGGAGAGGTTACAACAGACAATTCAGAAATACAAAGGATTATAAGAGACTATTATGAACAACTATATGGCAATAAACTGGACAACCTGGAAGAAATGGACAGATTCTTAGAAAAGTCCAATCTTCCAAGACTGTACCAGGAGGAAATAGAAATTATGAACAACCCAGTTACAAGCACTGAAATTGAAGCTGTGATAAAAAATCTCCCCAAAAAACAAAAGCCCAGGACCAGATGGCTTCACAGGAAAATTCAATCAAACATTTAGAGAATAGCTAATGCCTATCTTTCTAAAACTCTTTCAAAAAATTGCAGAGGGAGAAATATTTCCAAACTCATTCTATGAGGCCACCACCATTCTGATACCAAAATCAGACAAAGACAACACACATAAATAAAACTGCAGGCCAATATCACTGATGAACATAGATGCAAAAATCCTCAACAAAATTTTAGCAGATTTCAGCAACACATCAAAAAGCTCATATGCCATGATCAAGTTGGGTTTATTCCAGGAATGCAAGATTCTTCAATATATGCAAATCAATCAATGTGATACACCATATTAACAAATTGAAAGATAAAAACCATATGATCATCTCATTAGATGCAGAAAAAGCCTTTGACAAAATTCAGCAGCCATTTACAATTAAAACTCTTCAAAAGATGGGCATAGAAGGAACCTACCTCAACAAAGTAAAGGCCATATATGATAAGCCTATAGCAAACATTATTCTCAGAGAGAAAAACTGAAAGCATTCCCCCTAAGATCAGGAATAAGACAAGGGTGTCCACTTTCACCACTATTATTCAACATAGTTCTGGAAGTCCTAGCTACAGTAATCAGAGAAGGAAAGGAAATAAAAGGAATCCAGATCAGAAAAGAAGTAAAGCTCTCACTGTTTGCAGATGGTATGATACTGTACATAGAAAACCGTAAAGATAATATCAGATAATTAATTACTAAAGCTAATCAGTGAATTTAGCAAAGTTGCAGGATACAAAATCAATGCACAGAAATCACTTGCATTTATATATACTAACAATGAAAAATCAGAAAGAGAAATTAAGGAATCAATCCCATTCACCATTGCAACAAAAAGAATTAAATATCTAGGAATAAACTTACCTAAGAAGACAAAAGAACTGTACACAGAAAATTATAAGACACTGATGAAAGAAATCAAAGATGACATAAACAGATGGAGAGATATTCCATGTTCGGAAGAATCAATATTGTGAAAATGACTATACTACCAAATGCAATCTACAGAGTCAATGCAATCCCTATCAAAATACCAATGGCATTTTTCACAGAACTAGAACAAAATATTTCACAGTTCATATGGAAACACAAAAGACCCTGACTAGCCAAAGCTGTCTTGAGAAAGAATGGAGCTGGAGGAATCAAGATTCCTGACCTCAGATTATACTACAAAGCTACAGTCATCAGGACAGTATGGTACTGGCACAAAAACAGAAGCATAGACTAATGGAACAAGATAGAAAGCCCAGAAATAAACCCATGCTCCTATGGGTAACTTATTTTTGACAAAGGAGACAAGAATATACAATGGGGCAAAGACAGCCTCTTCAATAAATGATGCTAGGAAAACTGGACAGCTATATGTAAAAGAATGAAATTAGAACACTTTCTAACACCATACACAAAGATAAACTCAAAATGGATTAAAGACCTAAATGTAAGACCAGAGAACATAAAACTCTTACAGGAAAACTTAAGCAGAACACTGAATGACACACACCACAACAAGATCCTCTATGCCCCACCTCATAGAGTAACGGAAATAAAAACAAAAGTAAGCAAGTGGGACCTAAAAAGCTTTTTTACAGCAGAGGAAACTATAAGCAAGGTGAAAAGACAATGCTCAGAATGGTAGAAAATAATAGCAAATGAAACAACTGACAAAGGATTCATTCCCAAAATATACAAGCAGCTCATACAACTCAATACCAGAAAAACAAACAACCCAATCAAAAAGTGGGAAAGAGACCTAAACAGACATTTCTCCAAAGAAGACACACAGATGACTAACAAACACATGAAAAGATGCTCAACATCGCTCATTATTAGAGAAAAGGAAATTAAAACTACAACACCGGTCAGTATGGCCATCATCAGAAAGTCTACAAACAATAAATTCTGGAGAGGGTGTGGAGAAAAGGAAACTCTCTTACATTGTTGGTGGGAATGTAAATTGATACAGCCACTGTGGAAGATGGTATGGAGATTCCTTAAAAAAACTTGGGATAAAACCACCATATGACACAGCAATCCCACTCCTAGGCATATACCCTGAAGAAATCAAAATTGAAAAAGACACATGTATCCCATTGTTCATTGCAGCACTATTTACAATAGCTAGAACATGGAAGCAACCTAGATGTTCATGGACAGATGAATAGATAAAGAAGTTGTGGTACATATATGCAATGGAATATTACTCAGCCATAAAAAGGAATGCATTTGAGTCAGTTCTGATGAGGTGGATGAACCTAGAACCTATTACATTGTGAAGTGAGTCTGAAAGAGAAAGATAAATATATTCTAATGCATATATTCAGAAACTAGAAAAATGGTACTGAAGAATTTATTTAAAGGGCAGCAATGGAGAAACAGACATAGAGAATAGACTTATGGACATGGGGAGAGGGTGAGATGTGTGGAGAGAATAACATGGAAACTTACATTACCATGTGTAAAACAGATAGCCAACTGAAATTTGTTGTATGGCTCAGGAAACTCAAACAGGGACTCTGTATCAGCCTAGAGGGGTGGGCTGGGGAGGGAGACGGGAGGGAGGTTCAAAAGGGAGGGGATATATGTATATACACGTATGGCTGATTCATGTTAAGGTATGACAGAAAACAACAAAATTCTGTAAAGCAATCATCCTTCAATTAAAAAAAAATAAAAAGAAGAAGAGGCAAGAATACACAGAAGAACTATACAAAGGTCTTAACGAGCCAGATAACCAAGATGGTGTGGTCAGTCACCTAGAGTTGGAACATTCTGGAGTGTGAGATCAAGTGGCCCAAGAAAGCAGTACTATAAGCAAGCTAGTGGAGGTGATGGAATTCCAGCTATTTAAAATCCTAAAAGACGATGCCGTTAAAGGGCTTCATTCAATATGTCAGCAAATTTGGAAAACTCACCAGTGGCCACAGGACTGATAAAGTTCAGTTTTTATTCAATCACAAAAAAGAGCAATGCCAAAGAATGCTCAAGCTGCTGTACAATTGTTCTCATTTCACATGCTAGCAAGGTTATGCTCAAAATCCTTCAAGTTAGGCTTTAGCAGTACATGAACTGAGAACTTAAAGATGTACAAACTGGATTTAGAAAAGGTAGAGGAACCAAGATCGAATTGTCAACATTTGTTGGATCATGAAGAAAGCAAGGAAGTTCCAGAGTAGTTCCATTAACTACTCTATAGCCTTTGACTGTGTGGATCACAACAAACTATGGAAAATTCTTAAAGAGAAGGGAATAACAGACCACCTGACCTGCCTCCTGAGAAATATGTATGCGGGTCAAGAAGCAACAGAACCAGACATGGGACAAGAGACCAGTTCCAAATCAGGAAAGGAGTATATCACCCTGCTTAATTAACTTCTATGTAGAGTACATCATGTGAAATGCCAGGTAGACAAATCACAAGCTGGAATCAAGATTGCCAGGAGATATATTAACAACTTCAGACATGCAGGTGATTTCACTCTAATGGCAGAAAGCAAAAAATAACTAAAGAACCTTTTGATGAGGGTGAAAGAGGAGAGTGAAAAAGCTGGCTTGAAATTCAACATTAAAATAACTAAGATTATGGCATCCAGTCCCATCCCTTCATGGCAAAGAGATGGGGGGGAAATGGAAACAGTGACAGATTTTCCTTTCATGGGCTCCAAAATCACTGCAGACAGTGACTGCAGCCATGAAATTAAAAGGCACTTGCTCCTGGGAAGGAAAGCTATGACAAACTTAGATAGCCTATTAAAAGAAGGACAGCATTTTGATGACCAAGGTCCATATGTATAGTCAAAGCTGTATTTTCTCCAGTAGTCATGAATGGATGTGAGCGTTGGACCATAAAGAAGGCTGAGTGCCAAAGAATTGATGCTTTTGAACTGTGGTGTTGGAAAAGACTCTTATGAGTCCCTTGGACTGCAAGGAGTTCAAAAAGTCAATCCTAAAGGAAATCAATGCTGAATATACATTGGAAGGACTGACGCTGAAGCTCCAATACTTTGGCCACTGATGGGAAAAGCCAACTCACTGGAAAAGGCCCTGATGTTGGGAAAGATTGAAGGCAAAAGGAAGAGAGGGCAGGAGAGGATGAGATGGTTAGATAGCATCACCAAGTCAATGGATATGAATTTGAGCATCTCCAGGAGATAGTGGAGGACAGAGGAGCCTGGCCTGCTACAGTCCATGGAGTCACAAAGAGTTGGACACGACTTGGTGACTGAACAACAACAAAGCAGTAAATAAGAGGAAGTCATCATAAAAGAGGGAGTAAACACTCTATGTTCTGCGAGGGTGGACAGGGTTGACTTGTGGTCAGCCTCTTCTCAGCATATACTGATAGGTGAGTGTGTTCTGCATTTTAGTGGTAGTTTGTGCTTGGAGGCAAACTGATGTTCTTGGCTTTCAGGGAAAGATATGAGCCAGATAAAGCTTGGTCAAGACAAGGCAGAAGTTTAAACTCGGGAAATTATGAGCACTTGGTGATGGGCCATGGTGTGTACTTGGAGGCTATGTGGTGTAGTCTGGATAATAAGATGCAAGCAAAGTTGACTTCTGCTTTTGTCCTCCTGATAAAAAAGGAGGGATCCATTTAGCGGGCAAACATCTTTTACAGACATGTATCTAGAAGTAGACCAACAATGTAAGGAGTATGAGGAAGAAAGATGTATAAATGCAAGATGAGAAAAGGATTCAGGTCACTGTTGGTATCACTGAATCATCATAAATGTCAGGACAACTTTCTTTTGCAAAAAAAATTAAATTCTGTTACAGTATATGAACCATGAACTTCCAGATGTTCAAGTTGGATTTAGAAAACTCAGAGGAACCAGGGATCAAATTGCCAACATCTGCTGGATCATCAAAAAAAGCAAGAGAGTTCCAGAAAAAGATGTACTTCTGCTTTATTGACTATGCCAAAGCCTTTGATTGTATAGATCACAACAAACTGTAGAAAATTCTGAAAGAGATGGGAATACCAGACCACCTGACCTGTTTCCTGAGAAATCTGCTTGCAGATCAAGAAGCAACAGTTAGAACTGGACATGGAACAACAGACTGGTTCCAAATTAGGCAAGGAGTACGTCAAGGCTGTATATTGTCACCCTGCTTTTTTAACTTATATGCAGAGTACATTGTAAGAAATGCTGGACTGGATGAAGCACAAGCTGGAATCAAGATTGCCAGGAGAAACACCAATAACCTCAGATATGCAGATGACACCACCCTTATGGCAGAAAGCGAAGAAGAACTAAAAAACCTCTTGATGAAAGTGAAAGAAGAGAGTGAAAAAGTTGGCTTAAAGCTCAACATTCAGAAACCTAAGATCATGGCATCTGGTCCCATCGCTTCATGGCAAATAGATGGGGAAACAGGAGAAACAGTGACAGACTTTATTTTTAGGGGCTCCAAAATCACTGCAGTTGGTGACTGCAGCCATGAAATTAAAAGACACTTGCTACTTGGAAGAAAATTTATGACCAACCTAGATAGCATATTAAAAAGCAGAGACATTACTTTGCCAATAAAGGTCTGTCTAGTCAAAGCTATGGTTTTTCCAGTAGTCATGCATGGATATGAAAGTTGGACTATAAAGAAAACTGACCACCAAAGAATTGATGCTTTTGAACTGTGGTGTTGGAGAAGACTCTTGAGAGTCCCTTGGACTGCAAGGAGATCCAACCAGTCCATCCTAAAGGAGATCAGGTGTTCATTGGAAGGACTGATGCTGAAGCTGAAACTCCAATACTTGGCCACCTGATGCAAAGAGCTGACTCATTTGAAAAGACCCTGATGCTGGGAAAGATTGAAGGCGAGAGGAGAAAGGGACAACAGAGGATGAGATGGTTGGATGGCATCACTGATTCAAGGGACATGAGTTTGAGTAAACTCTAGGAGTTGGTGATGGACAGGGAGGCCTGGCATGCTGCAGTCCATGCAGTTGCAAAAAGTTGGACACGACTGAGCGACTGAGCTAAACTGAACTGAACATTAAGTAACAGCAGTCAGAGTTCTGTTAAGCAGCTAAACACAATATTAACTCTCATAATTTTTTAAAATAATCTATTCGAGAAATTTGCCAGAAATCAACATTAATTTATTACATTTTTAAGACCCCCTAAAATGTCCATTTGTTTACTCACTAATCATGTCCGACTTTGCGATACCTTAAAGTGCGGCACACCAGGCTTCCCAGTCCTTCACTATCTTGTAGAGTTTGCTCAAACTTGTATCCATTCTACTGCATTACCTTTTTTAGTTTTCACCCATATATGTCACCAATACTGTAGATTTTCAGTTATTTTTCATCGTTATTTTCAAAGATAAATAATTCTTACCTTCATTTTCTAATTTCTATGGATGCATTTCTTTTATTATCCTTATATTTTGCCTTTCACTTTAATTACTGACATGTAAATTTTAATATATATATATTTATTTATATATATTTATTTACTAATGTTAATAAATACATAAGAAGTCAAATGTTCAGTTACTGTTAGTATATATTTTTTATTCTGCATTCTGTCAGTGCCTTTCACTTGCTAGATAGTCCATAAATACTTCCGAATAATTTCATGATATTTCTAATTCTGAGAAATTATAAACATTGAGGGGTCTTGGAAAGCTCTCATTTGGCTTTAATGGTATTTCAAAACATCACCACTGTGCTAATAGCTACATGACAAGAATTAACCAAAACTAAATATGGATATCTTTCTGAAAGTCTTTTTTAAGTTAATTGAATTATTTCAATTGCCTTAGAGACGTCCAATATTTAAATAAATCCTGAGGTGAAACCTTTTAGAAATGTAATAAGTCTCCCTTTGTTCAACCCATAATTTATCTGCTGGGTTTTTCTATTGCCCTAGGCAGAATTTGGAAGACATAAGCACTTGCTATAATCAGTTATATACGTCTTAACCAGGATGTCAGCAAGCAATTTGAATAGTTGTCAGGGAGACGAAGGAGAGGCAAAGTGGGGGCTCTGATAAGAATCCAGAGCTCTTCCAATCAAGAATTCAAGTAAACAAGATGATTTTACCTGGAAGCAGCTTGATTGTACTGGCCAGCTTTGCCTAGTCTACGTATGTACCCCTTTATGGTCGATGTAACTAACGCTCATCCCCCATGTAAATCTGCATCTCTCCTGACTTACCTAATAAAGATTATCCTTGTATCTATGTGGTTTTTATCAGACTTTTCTTCCATGTACATCTTGGAGTGATCAGTATGGTACATATAAGATCCGAATCAAGGCTTGATAGTGTCCAAGATGCAATGCTGTAGGAACTATATCCTATTATAATATAAAGATGATTAGAAAGCAAAATCCAGGCAATATACCCTGTCACTGCCACAGTTAAACCAATTCCCTTAGGGAAGACACACATCAAAATAAGTTTTAAATGTGTCTGTAAATAGACTTGTTTATTGTTTCCCTGATAGCTCAGTTGGTAAAGAATTCGCCTGCAATGCAGAAAACCCCAGTTGGATTACTGGCTAGGGAAGATCTGCTGCAGAAGGAATAGGCTATCCACTCCGGTATTCTTGGGCTTCCCTTGTGGCTCAGCTGGTATAGAATTTGCTTGCAAAGCAGGAGACCTGGGTTTGATCCCTGGGTTGGGATGATCCCCTGGAGAAGAGAAAGGCTACCCACTCCGGTATTCTGGCCTGGAGAATTCCATGGACTGTATAATCCATGGGGTTGCAAAGAGTTGGACAC